>NW_011482090.1:6572-9291 GCF_000754665.1 Bison bison bison | reverse complement strand
TGAAAAGAATCCATCAAAGTGGCTAAGAAATAAAGAAGGTTAGGTATGCTTACTAAGGAAAGGAGAACAGGCACCATTACCATTTCAGGCTGCAGAGTTCATGCTATTCAGACCTTAATAGGCTTGCTGATTAAGAGCATATTGATAAAAATCTGATCGCTCAAGGTCACTCAGGATTGTACTTTCTGCCCAGAGATGGTTTCATGGTGTGGTCAAGTGATGAAATTCAAATTTTTTTATTTGCAAAATAAAATGAAAGATATTTAAATTGTTAGAGCAGGTCAAAATAATTTGTCTAATGGTTCCCCAAACAGTCACTGTCCTTTGTAATCTAAGTTGACACTGCTGACAATGGTGTTTTCTATGTCAGACTTCTCTACCTCAGCAAGCAATACACAAAGAATCACTCCAGTGGTATGGCCCTTTCATCTCTGACTAGCCTCATGAAAAGAGTTATGGATGTTCGAGAGCAACTGGGTCCAAGAAAGGTGTAGATAAAGCAGTAGATGGTAATTTCGCTTTGGCACAGAACACTAAAGGCATGAAGACATGGAAACAGGCTATGATATCAGAAAAGGGGAGGAAGTAAAAAGAGACAGAAAGGCTTGTCTGAAGAAATTTTTTGAAATTTTGAAAATTTTAAAATGAGGTTAAAATTTGTGTTTCCACTTCTTATTGGCTATATCACCTTTGTCACTTACTTTACCTTTTGGTGCCTCAGTTTCTTCATCTTTAAAATAGAGAAAATAGTACCCACCTCATTGGGTTGCCATGAGGAAGTAATGAAGTCAGTTCACATGAAATGCTTACAACAATTATTCTCAATCTTTTGCGGGCATCACAATCACCTGGAGGGACTTGCTAAAACAGAGTGCTGGTTCCCATCCCCTGACTTTCAGATTCAGTTGCTCTGGGATGGGGCCAGAGACAGCACCCTTCTAACAAGTTTCCAAATGATTCTGAATCCTCTGGTCTGGGGAACCACAATTTGGAAACCACTGTATTAGAATGATGCTTGACATGTGGTATGTTAGGAATTACTGTTTTATAAAATTACAATTTATTAAGCATTTACTGCTTGTCCAGTACTGTGGAGAGTATGTGTATTGCCTCACTTAGACATTACAACAGCAATCTGAGAAGATGCTCTGACCAGCAAATGATCGAGAGGAAGAATGAACACCCAAAGTAGTTGGGGAAATTGACCGAGACCTCACAGCTTATAAATGGAAGAGATGCAGATTAACTCAGACTGACTCTAGAGATTATATAGCTGATGGCACCAGTCTGGCAGTGCCTTCCATCTCAGTAGGGCCTTGACCTTGCCCAGGTACTTTTGTGGTGGTCTGTTTGATAGCACCAAGGAAACATTCTCCTTGCTAAGCTGCACTAGACCTTTCGAAATGTCTGTTTATTCTTCTCTATCAACCCCCACCCTTTATCTTCTTCATCTGTTAATCCCAATCAAGGAGCATTTTCCAAGTCATCACAGTCTATATCTAGAATGCCCCCCAATACAAATGTATCCTATTTTCTATTTTTCATCAATACATAGCTCAGATGTCATCTTTAGAATCTGTTTCCTGATCATTTCTTTCCTTCTCTCTCCCCTCCCCATCTCTGTCTTTCTCCTCTCCACCTTGCTCTTTTTTTCTCTCTCTCCATCCCTCTCTCTCAACCTAAGAGTTGATTGTAGTCTTCTCTGAGGATGTAGTATAGTGAATAAGAGTACAGGACTGGATTTGAATTCTAAGCCTACCTCTGCTCCCTACTAGCTGTCTGACCTTGAGCAAGTTACTTAACCTCTCTGGGCTTTAGTCTCCTCATCTCTAAAATGCTGATACTAAGTGCTTACCTTTGGATTGTTGAGGACTGAATTAGCTTATTTGTGTAAAATACCTAATACAATTTAGAGGATATATACTCTGATATGGGCTTCCCAGGTTGAGCAATGATAAAGAATCCACCTGCCAATGAAGGAGACTCGGGTTCCAACCCCGGCTTGGAAAGATCCCCTGGAGAAGGAAATTGCAACCCACTCCAGTATTCTTGCCTGAAGAATTCCATGGACAGAGGAGCCTGGTGGGCTACAGTCCATGGGATTTCCCAGGCAGGAATACTGGAATGGTTTGGTTATTTCCTTCTCTAGGGGATCTTCCCAACCCAGGGATTCAACCCATGTCATGCACTGAAGGCAGATTCTTTACCACTGAGCTACCAGGGAAGCCTATCTTTATAATATAGTCCATACCTAAAGTTTATCACACTGTATTATAAACCACCTGTTTCTGTACTCATGCCCTTTACTGGGCTAGGAGCTCCCTGAGAAGCTTTTTTGCCTCTGCAGTCTCTACACCAATCGTACTCAAAGTGTGATCTCTGCTTGTAACCCACTGCTTAGGTTTGTGGCCTAGGTCATGAGCCTGAGTTCACTGCTCACTGGGACCCCATTTCTTTGACTCCAGGCCGTATACTTCCATCAGCTCTCTAAGCACAGTGTAATTCTCTAGGGATGCTGTAAAGGGGAAGGTTTGGTTTATTTTTTTCTCCTTTTTTTAATTTTTAATATTTAATTTTTTAACACAAAAAAACGTTTTGTATTGGGATATAGCCAATTAACAATGTTGTGATAGTTTCTGGTGATCAGTGAAGGGACTCACCCATACATATACATGTATCCCCAGGGCTTGTGAAAACACAGATTGCTGGGCCCCTCTCC
>NW_011482090.1:5365-6472 GCF_000754665.1 Bison bison bison | reverse complement strand
CCTTGAATCAGCAGCATCAGCATCACCTGGGAACTTGGTAGATCAGAAACTCCAGGAGAGGGGCCCAGCAATCTGTGTTTTCACAAGCCCTGGGCTGAAGTGTGAGGACTGTTCTCCCCTGCCCAGCTTAAAAAATGTGTGATTTCTTAAGGGTCTACACTTTATTTGCTTTCTTTTTTATTTACAAAGCATAGTATCTTTGAGATTTTTCCAGGGACATATTCTACTAACATCCCAGTGAACTAGACGTTACTGGACTTGGAATTCACATCAAGGTTATGAGGAGAAAAAAATATAGATCTCAATATTGTGTGTAATATTCTTAAAATCACTGAGCATCGGGCAAGCTGAAATTTTCTAAATCTATGCCATTCCTAAGAGGAAAATATAATTTTTAACCATCCTTATCACAATTAATAAAGCATCAAAAGACTTAAGGAAAATAAGCCTCTCTTGACAACAACAATAACAACAACAAAATGCCTTCTTTTATGCTAAGCTAAGACAATTTCCCATTGATTTCAAGATATCTCTTAATCACTTATTTAACTCCTCTATTGAATTGCTCTGCCTATTTATGCATACACACAATTACTGACAACTGTAGAGAATTTTAACTCCTTGAGAGGTTTCCAGAGGCAAATCCTTAGTGGAAGAACAAAAGTGGCAACTTTATCAAAATGCTGTAGACTTCATTTCCACACCGCAGTGTATTCAGGACTCTTGATAGCTCCTCAAAATCATTACCACATGCTTTGTTTGCATAGATCTAAACAAGAGTCTGGGTTGGTGAGGCAACAAAAGCTTACTTTAGGGGATACTTCAGAGAATACTGAATAGGGAGTTAGGACACTGGATTGTACCCCAGGCCCCCTGCACACTAGCTGTGCGACCTTGAGCAAATCACCCCTCCTCTCCGCTGCATTTCCCCATCTATAAAATACAGAGGCTTGGACCATGTGACGTTAAGTTTCCAGATGGGCTGAAGGTCAAGATTTAGAATTAAAATGATAGTAAAAAACAAAAACAAAAGACCCTAAGCTCACCTTCTTGTAGATGCAACTGTAGGAACCAAACTCCATACAGGATTTGCTAAGGGCTGTGTCA
>NW_011482090.1:2017-3198 GCF_000754665.1 Bison bison bison | reverse complement strand
CTTTTTCACTCTCCTCTTTCACTTTCATCAAGAGGCTCTTTAGTTCTTCACTTTCTGCCATAAGGGTGGTGTCATCTGCTTATCTGAGGTTATTGATATTTCTCCCAGCAACCTTGATTTCAGCTTGTGTTTCATCCAGCCCAGCATTTCATATGATGTACTCTGCATATAAGTTAAATAAGCAGGGTGACAATATGCATATTAACCTAATTGTTTTCATGGTGATAAGTTTTTCTTCATTCTTAATTCTTCATTTCTTCATTCTTAATAAGTTTTTCAGAAACAGTGACCAAAGTAAGGGAGAGCTTCTGATTCACTCCCAAGAAAGGTAGTGATATATCAGCCCACTCTCCACAAAAGCCAGCCTTTAAAAGCTTTGTATTTGGTAGTGCTGACAAAGCTATGCTAAAGACATGTCAAAAATTACAATGTGCTGCAAAGTTAATGGGCTCATTCTAAAGAATTTTCTATTGCTGCCTGAACTTCTAAATGGTTGTTTGGGTCCACAGTTATAAGCGTGATGGCCTCCTGATTTTGCCTGCCTGATTTTGGATCATTACCCTTATTTTACTGTTGGTTTTCATATTTCAATTCTGAAGAGTTAAGCAGCTTCAAGACGAACATAAGCATCTGAGTGCCCCGGGATCTGGCAGTTAGACAAACAAATACAGTCTAAGCAGATGCTTGAACAGCCAGGGGAGGCCTTAGGCAGAACAGAGTACTCAGACTACAGGAGATGCTGGCAGAGCCCAGAGACCATCATTTCCTAGCTTGTAAACTTCCTAATCCCCCAACATTATGCCTCCAGCTTGGGGAGTTTTATTTCAGGTCTCAAAGTACCTTCCAGTAGCTTTGCCTCACTCCTCCCAAACCTCTGCCTGAAATGCTCCATCCCGCAGAGACTAAGGCCAAGAAAACCCCATGGGGAAGCACAAGCTCAAAGCAACAGAAGTGAAATCCCCAAAGTTCTAAAAACACTTCCATGAATTTTAAAAGAAGAGTTAACATTTGTAGAGCACTTCTGATTTGCCAGACAATGTGCCAAGTGCTTTACTGGAATTATTTAATTTAATCCCCCACAATAGTCAAGGAGGGGAGACAGTATGATTTCCTTGCAGGGTAGCAACAGGGAAAAACTCAGGCTGAGGGAAGTTAAGAGTCTTGCCTAAGGTCCCAGAGGT
>NW_011482090.1:0-1917 GCF_000754665.1 Bison bison bison | reverse complement strand
TCTATATTATGCTGGGTGTAGTGGGGGAGAGGGGAGAAGCAGGCTTCCCAGGTGGCTCAGCAGTAAAGAATCCACCTGCAATGCAGGAGCCACAGGAGACGTGGGTTCAGTCCCTGGGTAGGGAAGCTCCCCTGGAGGAGGGCATGGCAACCCACTCCAGGATTCTTGCCTGGAGAATCCCATGGACAGAGGAACCTGGCGAGCTTATAGTCCATAGGGTTGCACAAAGTTGGACACAGCTGAAGAGACTTGGCATGCACACAAGCAGTGTGGGCAGTGGGTGGCCTTGAGGGACAACTCATGCAGGATTGCTACTGCTGAAGACAGCCCCAGGCGTGCTGTGCTGCAGGTCAGTTGCGTGCACACAGCAATTGTGCAGGACACTCAAGCCCAGGGCCATGGCCCTGCCGTCATTGCCCAAATGTCTGTCACTGTCTCTAGAGCATAGCTTTGCCAGGAGAAGTGATTCTGCCAGGCGCAACTCTGCAGATAAAAACCACTGCAGTCAAAAATTGGCCTGACAGGACACCAGGTGGCAAGAAATAAGGAAGGGAACAGCAAAGGCCTGGATGATTTGATGGGAGCCTGAGAGTCCTTGGAGGCAGAGAATAAATAGCTTCTACAGATTGTTTGCCAAATACACCTAGTGAATGTCTCATTTAAAAAAAAAAAAATCCAGCCAAGACACTGAGCAGGTGAATAAGTGGTTGCTAGCAGGTGCACAAAACTGTAAAAAAAAAAAAAAAAATTCCTGCAGTCACATCCTTGATGGCTGTTCTTGCTGATTCTAGCCTGGCATGCCAAGATTGCTTTAGCACCTGTCCTTTGAAACACCATTATCTTCCTCAGAGGAGTCCAGAGACTCTGCAGTCAGGGAGAGTTCCGCAGGTCAACCAAGCTATTCTCCTGGACAAGAAAGTGATGCAAACAGGAAAGCCTTCTGGAGTCTTGATGAAAATGCACCAGGAGGGAGGAGTGTGTCAAACAGGAAAATAATGCTGCAGAGAATCCAAGGTGGTAGTGGGTCCTCAAGAAGCCCCCTGTCTTTTCCTCATGTTCCCTGTAACACATTGAACTTTGTCCCACAGGCATTAAAATCCACTTTACTTAGGAGCACATGCCTTAGTAGTCAGTGGCATGATGCATCTGCATTTTTATCATCCAAGTTGATCCTGTTCTGACCTCCTGGAGTATTTCCCCACCATGACTCTGCCCCACACTTTTCAGTTGTTACGTCTGGAGAACTTGGGTACCAAAGCTCGAGTCTCAGATGATCCTTGGATGCCTTGGATGCTATGCTCCATTCATTCACATGTTGAGGGCTCACTCTGGGCCAGGCTCTATAGGAAAGCATCATCGTGGCTATGAGGGGGAAAAAAAAAAGAAGGCCCTTAGACGCAGCCTCAAAGAGAAGAGAGAGCTGTAAAGAAATGTTTCCCAAATTTGAATTTTCCCCAGCCTTGGGAACTACAAGTACAGATGAGGCCACTTAATGGCAATGACCTGGTTCTCCGCAGCCTTTGCCCTCTTGCTGATGTAGGAACTGCAGGCTCTGTGCCAATAATGTTAATCGTTTTCAGCAAAAAGGCACTTGTAAGTTTTTACTTATAGACCAGGCCCTGTTCTCCGTGGGGTTAGACAGGAGCTACATGGAGAGCTGAACCAGGTGCTTACTCCAAGTGGCACACAGTAGATGACGGGACACAGATTCAGCTCTATTTGATTTCAGGACCTGAATTCAGGACCTGTCTCCATACACTTAAGATCTTGTTTTACTTGTTTGTGAAGGTGAACCTTCCAGTGGAATTTTTTTTGTCCTTCCATCTACACATTCCAAATTTGAGTTAGGAATGTGGGCATAAGGGACACTGGAGAAGGCAATTAAAAAAAAAAAAAAAGAAAGAAAGAAAAAGATGA
>NW_011482089.1:21135-22763 GCF_000754665.1 Bison bison bison | reverse complement strand
CCCAGACGGATGATATGGGGAGGGAGGTGGGAGGGGGGTTCAGGATAGGGAACACATGTACACCTGTGGTGGATTCATGTCAGTGTATGGCAAAACCAATACAATATTGTAAACTAAAAATAAATAAATGAAGACAAATTGGAGGGAAAAAAAAGACTATCAACAAATTATAATGGTTTATGACTCTGGTTCGATCCCTGGGTTGCAAAGACCCCTAGGAGAATGGAATGGCTACCCTCTCCAGTATTCTTGCCTAGGAAATCCTATGAACAGAAGAGCCTGGTGGGCCACAGTACATGGGGTTGCAAACAGTTGGACACGACTGAGCGACTAACACTACTACACACTACACGCATTTTTAAAAAAGGAGAACAAAAGGAACTTAGGGAAATGAAAATTGTAACAGGAAGGATGAAATTATTCTCAAATTATGGCTCAGTTGTGAATCTAATATAATGACTAGATTTATACCCCAAATATCATCTAATCATTCCAATAAACAATATTGGTAGAAAATTTTATAATTAGCCTTGTAGTAGTATTTACTTTTTAATTATGACTTAATAATTAATAAAAATGTAAAGTGTCATCCAAAGAGTTTAGTCCATAATTTCTGCATTCTTACTGATAAGAGTCAAATAGATTTGCAGTAGAGGTCAAAAACTCAGAATCTTCTGGTCGTTCTGGCTCATGGGTATTCTGCCTTTTTAACTAAATACATCCCATATCATTTCTATACAATAAACAGATTTATTTGTTCTCTAATCTGCTTAAGGAAGCAGAAATTCATTTTAGGGAAGTTATTGTCTTCTACCAGGGCCACTTGGTTTTGCCTTTGTTCCATCTTTTCTATATATTTGATCCAGTTTCATGTAGAGTGTGCTATGTGATTATTTTTACTTTTGGATTCTAAAAGGCATCAGTGGAATTGTTATATGTAAACAGAAAATTCATTTGCATGTTTAAGCATCACAAAACCAGGATGCACAAACACAAATTCTTTTGTTAATAGCAACTTGCATAAAACTAGACACAGATAAGCTGATTATTTAGAAGCACAACTGTTAATCCTGAGGACGCGTTGAGTGTTTGCCTTTTGGTACAAGTAAAGAAATTAGTAAAAAGGCCCACACTTGAGGTCTCATGATTTTTTACATTGAAAGAGTAAAGTTTATCCATGGATAAATTTCATATTCTAGGATTAGCATAGGAGATAAAGAACAGGGAAATGTTATTTGCATGATAGAACAAGTCACAACTCTGAATTTGCATGAAGAGGGCTCTCCTCAAAGGTAGATAGAGTCAATAATTAATTACATACATGGTGTGATTCATGTAATTCACCCAAAATAGTCTCCATCTAGCAGTGCAGAAAAAAAAATCCACACTAGCAATTCAGTATTGAATGTTATCCTGTCACTTACATAAAAAGCTTTCTAAAAATGAAAGAGATGAGTGAAAATCACTCAGTCGTATCTAACTCTTTGCAACCCCGTGTACTATACAGTCCACAGAATTCTCCAGGCCAGAATACTAGAGCAGATAGCCGTTCCCTTCTACAGGGTATCTTCCCAACCCAGGGATCGAACCCAGGTCTCCCACATTGCAGGCAGATTCTTTACCAGCTG
>NW_011482089.1:18204-18629 GCF_000754665.1 Bison bison bison | reverse complement strand
CACAATTAGTATAACCTTTGTCACTTTCTTTCATCTTCCTATCCACTATCCCTTCTCCTCTCAATAGAGGACTTTAACTCTGACCTATCATAGAAAAATATTCATTAAGGAAGAGTTTCGATTTCCAACAGAGGTCTGGATGCCACTTTTTATGCCCTGTATATTCTATTGTGCTTCCTTCAAACTGTAGAGGGATCACTGTCTCTTCTCTAATCCAAAGCTAGCCTTCCCATGCTAGTCCCAGTACCATGCTATGTCCCATCTCCTTCCACAGCTTTTTTTTGGGACAACTTTGCCTGATTATTTTCCCTGACTCTTTGTGTTGGTGTCTGCACAGTAGTTAAGTAGACTTTGCACCTGGACTCACAGAGGAGAAATTCCTCACCAGTCAGCCCAGTTAGGGATTCTGGGAATCTTTGCCAATT
>NW_011482089.1:16385-18104 GCF_000754665.1 Bison bison bison | reverse complement strand
CATCAGGTGGCCAAAGTATTGGAGTTTCATCTTCAACATCAGTCCTTCCAATGAATATTCAGGGCTGATCTCCTCTATGATGGACTGGTTGGATCTCCTTGCAGTCCAGTCTCCTCCAAGAGTGCACTTTTTCCACCTTCAAAACCATCAATGTTGGGCTAAGTACTTTTCAGGCCTCCATGTCTTTGTTTCTCTCTCTTCTGACTCGCTGTTCCATTTATAAGAACTCTTATGTGGTTACTTTACCCAGATAATCCAGGGTAATCGTCACACCTCAAAGTTAGTCTTATTTTTCCTTCTTTGTGTTACCTAATACATTCACAGTTTCCAAGAATTAAGACATGGGCATCTTTAGTTGGCAGGGAGTATTATCTGGCTCCCCAAAAGGTTTGTTCCTAGCCATGGAAAGTCCTAACGCCAAGTTACAGCTACTTGCAGAAACAGTCTCTTGGCGTATAAGGGAATGGTGAGTACCCAATGGAAACTTTTCTCTGATCCAAATTCCTTGCCTTCATTGAAACAGAGATCTTTTCGAAGAACACAATTTTACTTTCAGTTCTCAAATAGCTATTAATCTCGTGGCCCACAGGCTTCAAGTCTTATATTGTTAGTAACCTATTTATTCCACCTCTGTCTTTATCCAATGTCCATATACCATGGTGTGGTAGTAAAGAATATGGACTCTGGAACCAAACCGTTCTTCAATCCCAGTTCTTTTACCTATTTTAACAGTGCAGTTTGGCAAGTTACTTAATATCCCTGTGTCTCAGTTTTCTCATCTGTAAAGTATCAAAAATATCTTCCTAAAAGTGAGGTTGTGCAAATTATATAGCATAATATATGTCAAGTAGTGTGAACAGCCCTGTATCAATAAGAGCTACATTAATGTTTGCCAGACTATAATGATGATCTGTCAATCTAATGAATATTCTTCCTCATTTACGAACTTCCTTTTCCATTATTAATCCTTTTATTTACTTGGATGACTTTAAAATTCATAAAATAACTTATATATTCTTGACTCTTCAAACATTTACATGTACTGGGTTTCATTCCCATGGCTACATTAACACTTCTGATCCTACCTAACTGACCACAACCTTCTATTTTTCCAGCTCATTTTCTTCTATTACACCTGCTCTTTGAAACTATTGTGATTTTCTGTCAAATTATTCTTCCACCTTCTCCTAGTTCATCAGCTCTTAACTCAATGTATATACTCTTTCCCAGCCTGCATCCAATGGTCAATCACTGAAGTATTTTCTGACTTGCACTTTTAGTTCTTTATTATCTTTTCCTTTTTTATCATGCCTACATTACAGATCACTAAATTTGGAACAGTTTTAGAAATAGTCCTCTTTGCTCCTACATCGAAGCTTGCTTGTTGATGGCTGTGCAAATGTCTAAATTAGTTATGCTGAAAAATATTATTGTCAATAATAGCTGAGACATCAGAGGTGCTTATCAATCTCTTTCCATGCATGTGTGCTAAGTTGCTTCAGTCGTGTCCTACTCTTTGAGACCCTTTGGACTGTACCCCACCAGGTTCCTCTGTCTGTGGCATTCTCCAGGCAAGAATACTGGGGTGGGTTCCCATGCCCTCCTCCAGGGGATCTTCTCCATACAGGGATCAAACCCACAGTCCCTTATGTCTCCTGTGTTGGCAGGCAGATTCTTTACCACTAGCACCACGTAGGAAGCCCCATCAAGCTCATATCT
>NW_011482089.1:14737-15397 GCF_000754665.1 Bison bison bison | reverse complement strand
TCTCCTTCCATGAGAGTCAAGTTCATTTTAGGAGGAAAATACCCTGTGTAACTTCTATACCAAAGAAACCTTCTCTAATCCTTTTTTTTCCCCAAGCAAATAATTTTGTGAATGAGCCTACTTTCAAGATGAAATTTGCTGGAGACAACTGTATAAATTCCGACCATAGTTCCTTATGCTTGTTCCCTCCAACTCTTATTTTTCTTGTGTGTTCTGGTATTCTTATTTGTCTTCTTTGTCTGGTATTCTTATTTGTCTTCTTTGATCTATCTCCTCACTCTCCTGCTGTTCTCTCTGTGTCTCTGTTCCCTCACCCCCCTATCCTCTCTCTCTCTTTTAGTTCTACTTTCTGATTCTCATTCCTTTCTACCAACATACTTCTCTCTGTGGACTTAGACTTCTGTGTGATACATACTTCCACTTAATAACTGAGATTTTTAGATTCAACATTCCCAAAAAATGCTTTGGTCTTTTTCTACAATTTGAAAGGACTAGGGAGCCCCTTTGGAGAAGGCAATGGCACCCCATTCCAGTACTCTTGCCTGGAAAATCCCATGGATGGAGGAGCCTGGTAGGCTGCAGTCCAGTGGGGTGGCGAAGAGTCGGACATGACTGAGCGACTTCTCTTTCACTTTTCACTTTCATGTATCGGAGAAGGAA
>NW_011482089.1:13072-14637 GCF_000754665.1 Bison bison bison | reverse complement strand
GCCTGGAGAATCCCAGGGATGGGGGAGCCTGGTGGGCTGCTGTCTATGGGGTTGCACAGAGTCGGACACAACTGATATGACTTAGCAACAGCAGCAGCAGCAGGGAGCCCCTTTCAGGAATCTCTGACCTTAGCTACAAAACTGTCTTTTAATTAATCTGTCTCTGTCTTTAAAAGCTCATTCAGGCTCAAGGATTTGCTTATTTTCTCTACATGCATGCGTGTGCATGCTCAGTAGATAAGGGTGCATATATGTGTGTGTGTGCATGCTCAATTGTGTCCGACTCTTTGCAACTCCATGGACTATAGCCCTTCAGGTTTCTCTGTCCATGAGATTTCCCAGGCAAGAATACTGGAGTGGGTTGCCATTTCCTCCTCCAGGGGATCTTCCTGACCCAGGGATCAAACCATGGCTCCTGCATCTCCTGCACTGCAGGCAGATTCTTTACCACTGAGCCACCTGTGAAGCTGCATAGTATAACCTCAAGTTATACTTTTAACTAGTAATTGTTCCTTAATTTCATTCTTCTCCCCCCCACTTCTTTAAGTGCATTACATGTTTAGTTACAAAATATTAAACATTTACAAAATATTAAGACTTTTCACTAAAATATGATAGCCTGACTATACAGATGGACAACAGCCAGACGATGTTTAAAAATAGAATTCTCATCCACAGTTGCAGCAACAAGCCTAGGAAACCAACCCATCATCTACACTAATCAGCCCAGAAGCCAGCACACTATCTAAATGTCAGACCTGTAGGAAGTCAGGCCACAATCTCTAGCTACCAGTTCAATAAGCCAAATAATGGCTCCTGTAATAATTGGGCCCAAACAGCCAGGATTTGATTAATAACTGATAGTTCCTCTAATTTTTGCCTCCACTTTCAAGTTAGAACCTACCAGAAAAAGCCAAGTAAGCACTCCTAAGCAATCACATATGATGCCCAGCCTCCAGCTGTTCCATTTCAACAGCCTTCAATCAGGGCATTACTGGAGCCTTCCTTTTTTTCTACTCTAAAGCTGTCCCACTTCTCTGTCTGACTTTGAATTTCTATCAAAATACAAGTGATGGTAGCTGACTCTGTTGCTATAATAAGCTTTGAATAAACAGTATTTACTTGGCAGGGCCTCAAGGTCATCCAGAGGTGAGGGCTTAGGGTCTTCTCAGAGCTTTCTAAGACAGGTGTCCAAACCTGGACATGTATGCAGCCTTTTAGCTTTCCAAGAATGCATCTAAGATTTTCAAAAGTCTTTATGGATGTTTCATTCTTCAGATTCCTTTTGAGGGCTCTGGTCAGTCTTTTCCTTGTCCCAGGTGCAGTGTTACATAATTGCCCATGGTTGTTTTCACCAAACCCCAATGATAAGGCTTTTCCCAAGAAGTGATCACTGAGTCAGCTCAAATACTGACAAGGCCCTGTGATTGGGACTTTTCCAAGGAGATGTAAAGTGAAAAGTATGAAAGTGTCAGTCACTCAGTTTTGTCCAACTCTTTGCCACTCCATGGACTGTAGCCTCTGTCCATGGAATTCTCCAGGTAAGAATACTGGAGCGGGTGGCC
>NW_011482089.1:11888-12972 GCF_000754665.1 Bison bison bison | reverse complement strand
TCCTTTTTTTTTCATTTTCTTTTTTGCTTTCTTCCTTCTCTATATATTCATTGAACACTTCCTGAATTTAGTTTTTTGTGCTGAACAATGTTGTAGGTACAATGTACAAGATCCCTTTTTCTTGGACTTTGTTGACTGGTAGAGAGATTAGCAAAGTACACAACTGTAGCTACAATATCAAACAATATATTTTAAAAATACCAAATATGTCATATTAAAATACATGCAGTAGGAATTTGAGGGACAATTTTCTATCATCTTTCTGAAAGATCATATATTTTACCCAGAATATATTCTACTGCCCTTTTCTCCCTGCCATCCCTCCTAACTTCTTGGCCCCAGGTGTCATATCCATACTTAAATTTGCATTCCAAATAGAGATTAACAATCAAGCAAGGCCCATAAATTTAACCTCACATTTCAGTAGCCAAGCTAAACATTTTTGGGAATGCTAAAGAAAGAGGACTATGGAATACTGAAGGCAAGGTGATTAAAGCTTTTTTCCCAGAAAAGATGGGAGAAATGAAGTGATACATTTTAGCATCATCCCAAATTAATTTAGAATTTCTCATTTTATAGTCTAATCATTCAAGTATTAAAACATCCTTCTATAAAAATTTGGTATGAAATGTTCCATTCAGCCCAGGAGTGAAATTATTCCTGTATTTGAGAAAAAGTGAAAAGAAAAACAACAGATGTTGAATTAGAGGAATAAGAATTTCAGATGGTTTATTTTCTTTGGAATTCATGTAACTTTAGGACAGATCCATTTATTTAAATTACATTTTACAGATGGATTGTCTGAGAAGAGATTCCTCCTGGGAGTGGAACAAAATGAAAAAAAGAAAGGAAAGAAAGAATAAAGAAAACCTGAGTTATTTTCTACTATGATTCTTTATGTTTTTTGGCAAGATCCCCCTTACGAATAGATTGTTTTCTTTCACCCATCCTTCTACGAAACATAGAAGAACCTTACCTCCAATTTAAAAGCACATGGCCTCTCTAACTCCCAGCAGAATCAAATCACTGTACTCTTGGCAATCAGGGTTCCTTCTAGACAGTTGCATGCAATGTCAATTTCTGT
>NW_011482089.1:6212-8497 GCF_000754665.1 Bison bison bison | reverse complement strand
AGCAGTTGGTGATGGACAGAGAGGCCTGGCATGATGCAGTCCATGGGGTTACAAAGAGCTGGACATGACTAAGCAACTGAAATGAACTGAACTGAATTGAACCAAAGGTTCAGGAGTTTTCCTGAATAAATGGTTATTGGATTTTTGAGAGCTTTTTGTTAATTTCTAGAAATCTGAAAAAGTTGATCTAGACCATTTGTGTCAGTGTTTTTATTGCTTTTAAAAATAAAGAAAAACAAATTTACAGAGGTCCTCACTCTACCATCCCAAATATCCGCACATTGTTTCTCCTGTACACTGATAGAACTCATTTGTTTTTACTTTTCTGTTGCTGGAATTTTGTATTTGTATTTGAGTGAGATTGACCTCTGATTTTCTTTTCCCTAAAACTGTCCATATCCAATTTTGAAATTAAATTTTATATGGAAAATTTTTCATCAGGCAGGATTTTCTTTAGGTTCTAGCAAGCGGTTAGAAAAGGCTCAACTTATCTTCATTCAATAATAAATTTAGGTATTTTGAGGGGAAGTTCTGTTATAAAGCCTGATATATTTCCCATCAACCCCATTCCTCTATGTTTAACCCTCTTGGGTTCCAGTTGGTAACCTTGGGTGTTTCCCAAAGTCCATGAACTTTGTGGTTCTTCATCAGCATTTTGTTTTCTCTTAAGCCTTGTGAAGATTGTCAACAGTTCTGCTTAGCTTCTCAGTTTGTCAGCAGCTGCTTTCTGGTTGACCCTTCTTTTCCTTGTCCTAAGCCACTTATAAATTGTTGAATGCCTAGAAAAGAAAAGCAACTCAGAGACATGAGGAGCAGGCTCACTTCATTGTTTACTTTTTCTCTTCTTGATTTTGTTCTTACAAATCCTAATATTTGAAAACCTGAAACTCCTATTTTTGTCTCCCTAGCTCTGTTTGAGTGCTTTTTGCCACTCCTCTGCCCCTATTATTTATGAATCAACAAATGAACAGGGGAAATGCAGCACAAGATGTTGGGTTAAAAACAAAGAGAGAAAAGGAAAACAAGATGTCTGGGTCTCTTTTTATAAGGGCACTAATCCCATGACAAGAGCCCCACCTTCTTGACCTCAACCAAATTTTGTACTATCACATTGGGCCTATATATGAATTTTGCAGGGACAAAGTTCAGTTCATACTCCCATGCTTCCCTCCCACAACCAGTCATCACCCATTCTGGCCTGAGGCTTTCTGTTATAATACTTTAATCTGCATTTTAAATAATTTATATAAACTTATTGTATGACATATACTCTTTTTTTTTTACTCAGTATAATCATTTTGAGACTAACCCATGTTGTTGTATCAATAGTTCATTATTTTGTATTGCTTACTTGTATCACTACTTGTATCACTTTGTAGTATTCTATTATGTGACCATACCATGGATTGTTTATTGATTCACCAACAGATGAATATTTGGATTATTTCCAATTTGGGGCTATTATAATTGAACCTGGGCTTCCCAGGTGGTGCTAGTGGTAAAGAATTAGCCTGCCACTGCAGGAGACATGAGAGATGCAGGTTTAACCCCTGAGTCAGGAAGAACCCCTGCAGGAGAACATAGCAACCCACTCTAGTATTCTTACCTGGAGAATCCCATGGACATAAGAGCCTAGTGGACTACAGTCCATAGAGTTGCAAAGAGTTAGACATGACTGAAGCAACTTAGCGCATACACATGCGTAAATGAACCTGCTATAAACATTTATGTATCAGCTCTTGTGTGGACATATGCCTTTATTTCTCTTGGGCAAATATCGAGAATCTGGATATATAGTAGGTATAAATCTAACTGAAAACAACTCTGCAAAACTTTCTAATGTGTCTGTATCACTTTTCATTCCTACCTGTAGTGTATAAAACTAAGTATGGTCAGTCATTTCAATTTTAGCAGTTATAATATGGCATCCAGTCCCATCACTTCATGGCAAATAGATGGAGAAATGGTGTAAACAGTGGCAGACTTAATTTCTTTGGGCTCCAAAATCACTGCAGATGGTGACTGTAGCCATGAAATTAAAAGATGCTTACTCCTTGGAAGGAAAGTTATGACCAACCTAGACAGCATATTAAAAAGCAGAGACAATACTTTGCCAACAAAGGTCCATCTAGTCAAGGCTATGGTTTTACCAGTAGTCATGTATGGATTTGAGTCGGACCATAAAGAAAGCTGAGCACCAAAGAATTGATGCTTTTGAACTGTGGTGTTGGAGAAAACTCTTGAGAGTCCCTTGGACTGCAAGGAGATTCAACCAGTCCACCCTA
>NW_011482089.1:3152-5786 GCF_000754665.1 Bison bison bison | reverse complement strand
CAGGGGGGCTGGGTTCAATCCCTGGTCAGGGAACTAGATCCCACATGCCACAACAAAGACTCTATGCAGCCAAATAAATAAAAATAAATATTTAAAATAAATAAATAAATTGTTTTCTCATTATTGAGTTTTAAAAGTACACAATGTAGTCTGAATATAAGTCCTGTATCAAATACATGATTCATAAATATTTTATCTTAGTCCATATGTTGTGTTTTCATTTTCTTAACAGTGTTTTTTTGAGACAAGAGTTTTTAATTTTGATGAAGTAAAATGTATCAATGGTTTTGGGCACGGATGCATTATTGGTGTTGAATCTAAAACAAAAATCTTTGTGTTAATACACACACAAAACTTCCCCTACGCATTCTTCTGTAATTTGTATAGTTTTAGAGTTTACATTAAGGTCTATGATCCTTAATGGATTAATTTGCTTTGAGGTATGAATTGAAGTTCTTTTTATTAAATAAATGGCTATCTAATTTTCCAATGGTGTTTGTCAAACTGTTCTTTCTCTATTGAAGAACCTCTGCACCTGTGAAAAAAATCAGCTGTCAATATACATGGGAATCTATTTCTGGACAATTAGTTATCTTCTATTGGCCTGTTTGTCTACATTTGTATCAGCACCACATTGCTTTGATTAATGTCTTGAAATTATGTACAATATATTTTGGAATTATGTAGTATAGTTTTCAACATTTTTTCTTTTCCAAAGTTGTTTGGCTATTTCAGCTTCTTTGCACTTTCATATAAATTTTAATATGTTCATCACTTTTCAGGAAAAAAGAATGAGATTTTGATTGGGATTATGTTAAATATATAATTTGAGAATTGATATTGAATACTAAGTTTTCCAATGAACAAACTATATCTCTGCATTTATTTATGCCTTCCTTAATTTCCCTCAGCAACATTTTATAGTTTATAATGTAAAGGTTTTCCAAGTCTTTTGTCAAGTTTATCACTAAGCATTTCATATTCTTGATGCTATTTTAAATGATATTGGCTTTTATTTCAACTTATATTGAGCTTATTTCCATCAGCTTTGTTGTTGATCCTATAAAATAATCTACATAGATGATTATTATGGACATTATTTCTTGAAATTTTTTTTTTCTATGCCTCCCTTCCTTTGGAGACTCCAATTACATCTATATTATGTTGCTCAAAGTTGTTCCTAATCTTGTTGAGGCCATTTTCATTACATGGAATTCTTTTTTCTGTGTTTTGTTTTGAATATGTCTTCTAGTTTACTAATCTATTCTTCTGTAATATCTAATCAACCATTAATCTAGTCCATATATTTTTCATTCATACTTTGTCATTTTTATTTCTGGAAGTTTGATTTGGGTCTTTAAAATATCTTCCATATCTTACTTTTTGAAAATATGAAAAGTAGTTAAGATAACTTTTTTCATGTCTATGTTATTTCTAACTTCTGTGTCAGTTCTGAAGTGGTTTTAACTGACTATTTTCCTCATTATCATTAAAATTTCCTTGCCTTTTTGTATGCCTGGTAATCTCTGGTTGAAACCCAGACATTGTAGATTTTGCCTTATCAGGGGCTAGATAATTTGTATTTCTATAAATATTCTTAAGCTTTTTCTGGGACATGGTGAATTTACTGGGAATCTATTTTATCCCTTTGGATCTTACTGTTAGTCTTTGTTAGGTGGAACTAGAGAAGTGTTCAGTCCAGGGTTAATTATTCCCAATTACCAAGGCAAGATCTTTATGGATATTCTACCTCAGGTCTTGTGAATCATGAGGTTTTCTCATCTTTTTGGTGGAAACAAGCTATTCCTGTCCTTATCTGAATACCAGACACTGTTATCACTAATCCTTTAGGAAAGTTGTTTTCCCAGTCTCAGGTAGTTTCATCTTATGTGTAAACTTACCAACTCTCAGCTCCATACTAGTAAGGGATCCCTTGAGATCTTTTGAGTTTTCTCTATATATAGCTCTCTCCACTTTGGTATCCTATCTTGTCTAGCTGCTTTGATCTCCCCACACTCTCAGTTCTATCTCCTTGTCTCAGAGAATCCTCTGGGCTCTGCTTGGATTCTGAAATGGCATGTGGAGGTAAAAGGATTGTGATCTGTAAACACAGTGCATCAAAACAAAACGATTTCTCTTTAGAGTCACCTGGAGACAATAAGAACTTTCAAAGAAGTTCAATCATGAGCAGGGGATTGGTTTGCAATGCTGTACAGGTGTGAGTCAGGGCAGAACATTCTAAGATAATTGTTGCAGTTTCCCATTTGATTAATACACAATTTTTAGGACAATGGTTAATATATTCTTTCTCCTTGATTCATAGTTGCACTAAATATCTGCCTTGAATCAATGTGCCAGAGAGCCTGTCAACAGAGCAACCTACTGACAAAAACAAAATGCCTCTGACAAAGACATATGTTTCCTGAACTGAATGTCAGAATTTTGTATTATGATTTTGATTAAATATAGACTCAATATTTATTTCTGTCAGGACAAATCACTGAAATTACTATGGAAGTAAGAGACACCATTCAATGTACTAAATATTTATTTTCCATGCACCTCATTAAAAGGGTATATTCAAATGTGTAAAAAGCTTACAAATTGTTTTCTGGATGGGAGGGTACATGAGTG
>NW_011482089.1:0-889 GCF_000754665.1 Bison bison bison | reverse complement strand
CCCCAGGGGATCTGAATTTGAGCAAACTCCAGGAGATAGTGGAGGACAGAGGAACTTGGCATGCTGCACTCCATAGGGTCACAAAGAGTTGGACACAACTTACCAGCTGAAAAACAACAACAACAACAACAAAAATTTATAATAGCCAACGTATAGAAACAGCCTAATTGTCTGTCAATGAAAAAAAAAAAGGATCAACAAAATGTGAGATATATAAATATACACATATACTTATATACACACATACACAAACAGTGGAATATTATTCAGCCTTTAAAAAGAAAGAAATCCTGCCATTTCCAACAACATAGATGAAAATGGAGGACACTATTCTAAGTGAAATAAGTCAGACAATGACAAAAACTGTATGGTATTACTTATATGTGGAATCTAAAAAATTTTTCTAAAAGTCAAATAATGAAATGGAAAGAGGGTTCCAGGGGCTGGAGGATAGGGAAATACTGGTAAAATGATACAAACTTTCAGCCATAAAATGAATATGGTCTGAAGAGCTAATGTATGACATGGAGACTACAGCTGATAACAATGTATTGTTTAATTGAAATATGCTAAGAGAGTAGAACTTCAATGTTCTCAACAAAAGGGAGTTTAAATATGTGAGTGTCAGGGAACGTTTAACTTTAGGATTCCTGTATGTTGTTTTCTGTTTCTCATGAACCCTCTGTTCCTTATCAGTTCCTGGTAGACAGGAACGAGTGGAGCAGCACGCTGTTTCCAGGACTGAGGTCATGGGGTGTAACACATGTATGGATTTTTTTCAGTAACCTTTTTAACCTAAGGTAAAACTGTTTATTCATGACCCTCTTACACAAGATATGGATTGTCTTCTGGCCTTGTGATGATTGTTATTTTTTGTTATTTTTTTGGT
>NW_011482088.1:27443-28329 GCF_000754665.1 Bison bison bison | reverse complement strand
ATGTTCTCCTCTAGGAGTTTTATAGTTTCTGGTCTTATGTTTAGATCTTTAATCCATTCTGAGTTTATTTTTGTGTATAGTGTTAAAAAGTGTTCTAGTTTCATTCTTTTACAAGTGGCTGACCAGTTTTCCCAGTGCCACTTGTTAAAGAGATTGTCTTTAATCCATTGTATATTCTTGCCTCCTTTGTCAAAGATAAGGTGACCATAGGTGTGTGGATTTATCTCTGGGCTTTCTATTTTGTTCCATTGATCTATATTTCTGTCTTTGTGCCAGTACAATATTTCTTGATGACTGTGGTTTTGTAGTAGAGCCTGAAGTCAGGCAGGTTGATTCCTCCAGTTCCATTCTTCTTTCTCAAGATTGCTTTGGCTATTCGAGGTTTTTTGTATTTCGATACAAATAGTGTAATTATTTGTGCTAGCTCTGTGAAGAATACCGTTGGTAGCTTGATAGGGATTGCATTGAATCTATAGATTGCTTTGGGTAGAATACTCATTTTCACTGTATTGATTCTTCCAATCCATGAACATTGTATGTTTCTCCATCTATTAGTGTCCTCTTTGATTTCTTTCACCAGTGTTTTATAGTTTTCTATATATAGGTCTTTAGTTTCTTTAGATAGATATATTCCTAATATTTTATTCTTTTCATTGCAATGGTGAATGGAATTGTTTCCTTAATTTCTCTTTCTATTTTCTCATTATCAGTGTATAGGAATGTAAAGTATTTCTGTGTGTTGATTTTATATCCTTCAACTTTATTATATTCATTGGTTAGCTCTAGTAATTTTCTAGTGGAGTTTTTAGGGTTTTCTATGTAAAGGATCATGTCATCTGCAAACAGTGAGAGTTTTACTTCTTCTTTTCCAATTTGGATTCCTTTT
>NW_011482088.1:26316-27343 GCF_000754665.1 Bison bison bison | reverse complement strand
TAATGCCATTCTCCCAAATCATCCCAGCCTCTCCCTCTCCCACAGAGTCCAAAAGACTGTTCTATACATCAGTGTCTCTTTTGCTGTCTCGTATACAGGGCTATTGTTACCATCTTTCTAAATTCCATATATATGCATTAGTATACAGTATTGGTGTTTTTCTTTCTGGCCTACTTCACTCTGTATAATAGGCTCCGGTTTCATCCACTTCATTAGAACTGACACAGATGTGTTCTTTTTAATGGCTGAGTAATACTCCATTGTGTATATGTACCATTGCTATCTTATCCATTCATCTGCTGATGGAAATCTAGGTTGCTTTCATGTCCTGGCTATTATAAACAGTGCTGCAATGAACATTGGGGTACAGGTGTCTCTTTCAGTTCTGGTTTCCTCGGTGTGTATGCCCAGCAGTGGGATTGCTGGGTTGTATGGCAGTTCTATTTACAGTTTTTTAAGGAATCTCCACACTGTTCTCCATAGTGGCTGTACTAGTTTGCATTCCCACCAACAGTGTAAGAGGGTTCCCTTTTCTCCAGACCCTCTCTAGCATTTATTATTTGTAGACTTTTGGATCTCAGGCATTCTGACTGGCATGAAATGGTACCTTATAGTGGTTTTGATTTGCATTTCTCTGATAATGAGTGATGTTAAGCATCTTTTCATGGGTTTGTTAGCCATCTGTATGTCTTCTTTGGAGAAACGTCTTTGGCCCATTTTTTGACTGGGTCATTTATTTTTCTGGAATTGAGCTGTAGGAGTTGCTTGTATATTTTTGAGATTAGTTGTTTGTCAGTTGCTTCATTTGCTATTATTTTCTCCCATTCTGAAGGCTGTCTTTTCACCTTGCTAATAGTTTCCTTTGTTGTACAGAAGCTTTTAAGTTTAACTAAGTCCCGTTTGTTTATTTTTGCTTTTATTTCCACTATTCTGGGAGGTGGGTCATAGAGGATCCTGCTGTGATGTATGTCGGAGAGTGCTTTGCCTATGTTCTCCTCTAGGAGTTTTATAGTTTCTGGTCTTATGT
>NW_011482088.1:14055-25442 GCF_000754665.1 Bison bison bison | reverse complement strand
CTTTAGGTAAAAGATTCAGGTTCAATTTCCTCTAGACTTTTCCTCATATACCTACTGAACTCTCAGACTTACCTGGCTCTAAGAGGAAATTTTCTGTGTGCAAGTCTGAATTACTCCCTGGAGGGTTGATGATGGAGACAGAAGCTCTGCTCCCAGATTAGGCCAGAAGGAAGGAGTACAACTTTGGTTCCTGAGCTATGAGAAGGATGTCAAGGCACCATCCGAATCATGTCCGGCACCTGGGATACACACACTGAGGGACATAGAGGAGATAGTTACAGCTCCCTAGACTGTTCCTTAGGCACTGTTTTCACTGTTACCCCAATTTCTAATCTCATATTTCCCTGTCTGAATACAAAGGAAAATGATTCCTATTGAGTCTTTGTATCCTAGAGACCAGATTAGAGTCCAGTCAGTCTTTATTTCTCCATTTCCATGAACTCTTCTGCCTTCCAAAGGTCTTATCTGCTTATACCTTCTCCAACTCTTGAGTTAATAATTTCACCAAATCTGAGACTGATAACCTGTGTTTTCTAGGTCCCATGGACCTCCAAAGTACTGCCTTGTGACAGCGAATGCCTCTCAGTGTCTCTAGAAAATTATTGTTCCTCTATTCAACTTGGGAAAGAGATGTGTTTCTTTCCTATAAAATCATGGATGCTCTGATTTTGGCTTCATGGTGTTTTTAACCAGAACTTCCTCAATCTGAAAGTGTATATGAATCACTAGGGGATCTTCTTTAAATAGAGATTCTAATTTGGGAGAACTAGGGTGGCTCAGAGATTCTGCATTTGTAACAAACTCCCCCATGTTGTTGATGCCAGGATCTGGCATCATGAGGAACCTAACAGCTTGGAACAATTCCAAACCATACCATCTCTCTGAAAAGAAATACATTATGTTTTGGGCTTTCCAGGTGGCACTAGTGGTAAAGAACCCAGCTGACAAGTAGGAGACATAAGAGACGTGGATTCAATCCCTGGGTTGGGAAGATTCCCCTGGAATGGGGCAGACCACTTCAGTATTCTTGCCTGGAAAATCCCATGAACAGAAGAGTCTGGTGTACTACAGTCTATGAGGTCTCACAGATTAGACATGACTGAAGAGACCTAGCACACATGCACACACATTATGTTTTAAATTTTATTTGAGAGTGGTTGATAATGCAAACCACTAAAATTTCAATAATCAAAATGAATGATGTGGGCAATAATAATCTACCGCTTCTTTCAAAAAATATTGAGGTACAGATGATTTACAATGTTGTGTTAGCTTTGGGTGTACAACAAGGTGAGTCAGTTATACCTATACATAATTCATTCTTTCTTGGATTATTTTCCCTGTTTGATTATATTCTGACACATGGGGACAGCATTTCTGATTACTTTGTTACTCAAGTTTCTTTTTTTTAAAGTTTTTCTTCACATAAATATGTTAGCTTGAGTCTGGTGTCTTAGACTACTTGGCTATTCTGACTGCTCAAAGAACTGTGTTAAAAAGTGACTTAATTGATGTTCCAAGGACAGCTTGCAAGAGCATACATAATTGTACACAAAAACTGTTGACTCTGAACCTTATGAGTAGGCAGAAATTCAAGTTCTTTCATGAGTCAGTTTTGATCATGAAAGTTGAGGAAATTCTACCGCATCATATAGGAGATATATAGTGGATGCTATCACTTGTTCACTGCTCATTTTATGGCAATATTTAGAATGAATAAGATTTTTTATTTAGAAAAATGTGAAAAATCATAGTTGTAGGCATTGCTGAAAGTTTTCAAGCAGGAATTGTAAAATAATTCAATAAGAAAATAAAAAACAGTTTCATCAGTCTTTCACCTTAATGAATAAATTGCCCTTTGCAATGAAACCAGTGTTCCACACTATTTAAAAGTTTTTCTTTTATAATTTAAAAACATATTTTAAAATTTATTTTTTATTGAAGGATAATTGCTTTACAGAATTTTGTTGTTTTCTGACAAACCTCAACATGAATCAGCCATAGGTATACATATATTTCCTCCCTTTTGAACCTCCCTTCTATCTCCCTCCCTATCCCACCCATCTAGGTTGATACAGAGCCCCTGTTTGAGTTTCCTGAGCTATACAGCAAATTCCCGTTGGCTATCTATTTTACATATGGTAGTGTAAGTTTCATGTTACTCTTTCCATACATCTCACCCTCTTCTCCCCTCTCCCTATGTCTATAAATCTATTCTCTATGTCTGTTTCTCCATTGCTGCCCTGTAAATAAATTCTTCAGTACCGTTTTTCTATATTCCATATATTCTATATTCAGTTAGAATATGATATTTATCTTTCTCTTTCTGACTCACTTCACTCTGTATAATAGGTTCTAGGTTCATCCACCTCATCAGAACTGACTCAAATGCATACCATTTTATATCCAAGCAGGAATAAAATGAAAAATAAATGAAAGAAGCAATAATAAAGATTAATAAAACTAAAAGCTTGCTCTTTAAGAAGATAAACAAAATTGACAAGCCTTTAGCCAGATTCATTAAAAACATGTTTTAATTTTTAATTAATTATCTAGACAGAAAATTACAACTGAATCTGAAATATAGACCCTGAAACATTTATTTTCATTTGCAGTGTGTAAATTTCATGCATAAATGTGATATTGCTGGATGTTGTGAATGTCTCTATTTGATTCCCAGCATATAGTCTAGGAGAGGAACTGCCTGTTTATTAGTCTATGGAATTCTTGTATACTCCCTTCTCAGTAGTCTATGCTTCCTATGTGTGCATGTGTGCTAAGTCACTTTCAGTCATGTCTGATTTTTTGCAACCCTATGGATTGTAGCCACCAGGCTCCTCTGTCCATGGGGATTCTGCAGTCAAGAATACTGGAGTGGGTTGCCATGCCCTCGTCCAGGGGATCTTCCTGATCCAGGGATCAAACCCAGGTCTCTTCTGTCTCCTGCATTGGCAGGCAGGTTCTTTACCACTAGCACCACCTATATATTATGCTAATATCTCTATTCCTTACTATCTCTACCTATGGGTAAGGAGGTATTTGTTACTTTAATGGGTATATGTACAGACTGAAAATGAATGCCATGCATAATATTATAAAGTATAAAGTTTACATTATTATATTCAATATCATTTCCGACTTGAAGGTCATACTAAGTCAATTCCTTGTGGCTTAGATGGTAAAGAATCTGCCTGTAATGTGCGATCCCTGGGTTTGATCCCTGGGTTGGGGAGATCCTCTGGTGAAGGGAAAGGCTACCCACTCAAGTATTCTGGCCTGGTAGTCCATGGGATCGCAAAGAATCAGACAAGACTGAGCAACTTTCATTTCACTCACTGCTTCTTTGTAGACTATAAGGGCAGATATGTATTTGATAATCAGTTTTGCTTGCGACTTTGGTAGCCAATGTGGACAAGAGAACAAAATCCTAATTAGGAGAATAAACTCAATGGCCTGTTATAAAACACATAATTATATAACGGTCTACACCATCAAGAACACCAGTTCAGGAATGATATAAAAAGGGATGATGGACATAGAAGTGAAAAACTGTACTCTCTGGTTTTTCCTCTTCTATAATATTATAAACATGGCCTAGCTTCCAAATTAATTTTTTCTAATGGATGATTCTTTAGTAAAACAAGTGACAGAGTAAACTAGGGTGATATTTGTCATTTGAGAAGAAATATTTCTTAATAAAGGACAGAAACAGTATGGACCTAAAAGAAGCAGAAGATATTAAGAAGAGGTGGCAAGAATACACAGAAGAACTACACACACACACACACACACACACACACAATTCCTAATGACCCAGATAACCATGATGATGTGATCACTCACCTAGAGCCAGACATCCTGGAATGTGAAGTCAAATGGGCCTTAACAAAGCTAATGGAGGTGATGGAATTCCAGGTGAGCTATTTCAAATCCTAAAAGATGATGCTGTGAAAGTGCTGCACTCAATATGCCAGCAAATTTGGGAAACTCAACAGTGGCCACGGGACTGGAAAAGGTCAGTTTTCACTCAAATCCCGAAGAAAGGCAATGCCAAAGAATGCTCAAACCACACAATTGTGCTAGCAAAGTAATACTCAAATCACATGCTAGCAAAGTAATACTCAAAATTCTCCAAGCCAGGCTTCAACAGTATGTGAACCGTGAACTTCCAGATGTTCAACAGAGGAGCCAGAGATCAAATTGCCAACATCTGCTGGATCACTGAAAAAGCAAGAGACTTCCAGAAAAACATTTCCTTCTGCTTTATCGACTATACCAGAGCCTTTGACTGTGTGGATCACAACAAATTGTGGAAACTTCTGAAAGAGGTGGGAATACCAGATGACCTTACCTGCCTCCTGAGAAATCTGTATGCAAGTCAGGAAGCAATAGTTAGAACTGTACATGGAACAACAGACTGGTTCCAAATTGGGAAAGTAGTACATCATGGCTTTATATTGTCACCTGCTTATTTAACTTTTATGCAAAGTACATCATGCAATATGCCAGCTGGATGAAGCACAAGCTGGAATCACAATTGCTGGGAGAAATAACAATAACCTCAGATATGCAGATGACACCACCCTTATGGCAGAAAATGAAGAGGAGCTAAAGAGCCTCTTGATGAAAGTGAAAGAAGAGAGTGAAAAATCTGGCTTAAAACTCAACATTCAAAAAACTAAGATCATGACATCCGGTCCCATCACTTCCTGGCAAATAGATGGGGAAACAATGAAAATAGTGAGATACTTTATTTTTTGAGGCTCCAAAATCAGTGCAGATGGTGAGTTCAGCCATGAAGTAAAAAGATGCTTGCTCCTTGGAAGAAAAGGTATGACCAACCCAGACAGCATATTAAAAAGCTGAGACATTACTTTGCTGACAAAGGCTTGTCTAGTCAGAGCTGTGGTTTTCTACTAGTTGTGTATGGATATGAGAGTTGGACCATAAGGAAAGCTGAGCGCTGAAGAATTGACGCTTCTGGATTCTGGTGTTGGAGAAGACTCTTGGGGGTCACTTGGACTGCAAGGAGATCAACTCAGTCAATCCTAAAGGAAATCAGTCCTGAATACTCATTGGAAAGACTGATGCTGAAGCTGAAACTCCAATTCTTTGACCAGCTGATGCAAAGAACTGAGTCATTGGAAAAGACTGCACTGGGAAAGACTGAAGGCAGGAGGAGAAGGGGCAAAAGAGACTGAGATGGTTGGATGGCATCACCGACTCAATGTACATGAATTTGAGCAAAGTCTGGTAGTTGGTGATGGCCAGGGAAGCCTGGTGTGCTGCAGTCCATGGGGTCCCAAAGGATTGAGCTGAACTGATTCTTAGTAAATTAAGGCAGTTCCTTGCAATATATAGGATTTTTCAATTTTTTCATATCAAAATTTGAGAAAAAAGTAAGGAAACATGAAGAAAAAAAAAGAGAAGAAAGCCATTGCATATCTTCATTAATAAATGAGGTAATTCCATTGTACCAGATAGTTGAAAAAATAAAAATTCAGGAAATAAATAAAAGAGCAACTTTCACTTCCACAGTCTGATTAAAGAATCACAACAACTGACTCTGAGGAATTGAGCCTTGCAATGATGGGCATTTCTCCAGACCTAGAATTATTTGCCTTTTTGGACTCACCATCACGAAGAGTCTTTTCAGAGCCCCATTTATGTCTTTATTTCTCAGACTGTAGATGAAGGGATTCAGCATGGGTGTGACCACAGTGTACATCACCGAGGCTGTTGCACCTGAGTGTAAGCTGTGGGTAGAAGCAGAGCTAAAGTACACTCCTAGGCTTGTAGAAAAAAATAAGGAGACAACTGAGATGTGAGATGCACAGGTGGCAAATGCTTTATACTTCCCTTGAGTTGATGTGGTTCTACATATAGAGGAAACAATCTTTGAGTAAGAGTAAAGGATACCAGTCAGGGCACCACTACCTAGCAGGACAGTTGTAAAATAAATCACCATGTAATTAAGAAAGTTGTCAGAACAGGCAAGTTGGGTTATCTGACTGAGGTCACAAAAAAAGTAGGGGGTTTCCACATTAGTGCAAAAGGAAAGCTGCAACATCATTAAACTTTGTAACAAAGAATTCAGAATATACATGATCCAAGACACCAAAACCAGTAGTCCACAGATCCAGGGATTCATGATGATTGTGTAGTGCAGTGGGTGACAGATGGCCACAAAGCGGTCATAGGCCATCACTGTCAGGAGGAAGATGTCCAACACTGCAGAGAGTAGGAAAAAATAAATTTGTGTGATGCAGCCTTCATAGGTTATAACTTTGATCTGGGTCTGGATGTTCCACAACATCTTTGGGACAGTGGTAGAGATGAAACAGATGTCTACAAAGGACAGGTTGGAGAGGAAGAAGTACATGGGGGTGTGGAGGTGGGAGTCTGAGCTGACAGCCAGGATGATGAGCAGGTTTCCAAAGACAGTGATCAGGTACTTGGAGAGGAAAAGTCCAAATATGAGGGGTTGTAGCTCTGGTTCCTCTGAGAATCCCAGGAGAATAAATTCTGAAATTTGTGTATCATTGCCTGGTTCCATGTGTTTGAAGTAACTACTAGGAAAGAAAAAAAATGATATTACAAATATTCATATAAACTTGAAGGAAATATATAATTAAAATTGGCCTTACACTTGGCCATCAGGAAACTAATTTTAATATTCTGCGTGCAGATCGGACTTAGTGTTTTCCCTGTGCAACCTGTGACTTGAAATTTTTGTTCCAATCAACTTTCCCCTCAAGAAGTTATGTATTCTACAGTTTTAATGAAAAATTCTTCATGATTTCAAGAATGTAAATTGAGCTCTGACCATGATTCATTAATAGTTACTATCTAGGCAATTTCTTCAAAGATCCTGAAGAGCAAAAGTGCCTACAGTTCAATGATGGAGAAAAATATGTAAGCCATTAATAACATTATACAATACTTACAGATGGCAACAAGTGGTATAAAGAAATCTAGAGCAGCTATAAAGGAGACAGTGAATAGTGCATTCACTTTGTCATGGGTATTTAGGCAAGACCTGAAAACAAGGTGATATTTGAGCAGTGACTTCATGTAAGAGGTGAGAAATGAAAGGCTGTGTGTGGAAGTGTGTGCCTGGCAGAAGGAATGTCCAAAACTCATATAAATAAATTCAAAAATGAAAGAGGAGATTTTACAACTGATACTAGAAAAATGTAAAGGATGATGAGAGATTTTTGTGAGCAATCATATGTCGTTGGATAATCTAGAAAAAAATGGAAAAATGTCTAGAAAAATACAACCTCCCAAGATTAAATCATTATAAAACAGAAAATGTGAAGAAGTAAATCACTAGTAAGGAGATTGAATCAATAATAAATAACCTCCCAACAAACAGATGTCTAGGATGAGACACCTTCACTGGTGAATTATACCACACATTCAAAAAGGAATTAATATCAATCTTCAGAAGGTATTTGAAAACTAGAAGGGAAAGAGACTCTTCCAAACTCATTTTATAAAGGCAGAATTACCCTTATACCAAAATCAGACAAGGACTCTACAAGCAAAGAAAATTTAAGACGAGTATCCCCAGTGCAAACATTCTTAACAAAACACTAGCAAAACTAAATAATGCATAAAAAGGATCATGTATCCTGATCAAGTGAACTTATTCCAGGCATGCAAGAATGGTTCAATGTCTGTGACCAATCAATGTGATATAATACATTAACAAAATGAAGGATAAAACTTGTATAACCTTTTCAACAGATGCAGAAAAATCTCTTGACAAAATCCAACATATCTTTATGATTAAAAACTCTCAACAAATTGGATAAAGCAGGAACAGAGCTCAACACAATAAAGGCCATGTATCACAGGCACAGAGCTAACATTATATTCAGTAAAGAAAAGTTTTTCCTCTTTGAACAGAAGCAAGACAAAAGTCAGCTGTTTATTTTCCAGTTTCATTTAAAAAATAGTTGATATACACCACTGTGTAAGTTCTTGGGATATAGCATGAAGGTTTAATTTGCATATATTTTGAAATGATTACCACAGTGGGTTAAGCTAACATCCATCTTCTCATATATATACAATAAAAATAAACTAAGAAATAAAATAAAAAAGAATCTAAAATTTTCTCACCTCAGGAATGAACCAGGGTCTCCTGCACTGGCAGGCAGATTCTTTACCATTTGAGCCATGAGATAAGCCCCTCCTAGTGATTAGAATTCTTATATTTACTCTCTTAACAATTTTCCTATATATTGTACAGCAATGTTAGTTAGGTTGTTGTTTAGTTGCTAAGTCGTGTCCAACTCTGTGTGTAATTTTTTATGGCTAAGTGTTATTTCACTGTGTACATTCGCCATAACCTCTTTATCCATTCATCCATCCACTGAACCTTAGGTCATTTCCATATCTTGGCTTTTGTGAATAATGCTGCTATGAATATCAGTTGAAAATCTGTTGCATTTCTCTACATTAATCATGAACTATCAAAAATAGAAATTAGGAAATAGCACATTTTCTAACTGCATCAAAAAGAATAATATACCTAGGAATAATCAAGCAGGTGTTAGACCTGTGCACTGAAAAGTATAAGACATTGGTGAAAGAAATTGAAGAAGACACAAATATATGGAAAGATATACCCTATTCATAACTGAGAGAATTAATATTATTTTAAAATTAATTTATTTTAATTGGAGGCTAATTACTTTAAAATATTGTGGTGTTTTTTTGCCATACATTGACATGAATCAGCCATAGGTGTACATGTGTCCCCCATCCTGAACCCCTCTCCCACCTCCTTCCCCATCCCATCCCTCAAGGTTGTCCCAGTGCACCGGCTTTGAGTGCCCTTTTTCATGCACCAAACTTGGACGGATGATCTGTTTCACATATGGTAATATACAAGTTTCAATGCTATTCTCTCAATTCATCCCACGCTCACCTTCTCCCCCTAGAATTACTATCGTTGAGATACCCATACTACCCAAAGAAATCTATAGATTCAATACAATGCCTATCAATGAATAAATGAAAAAATAAGCTATGTCTTTTTAATTTAGCCATAAAAAGTAGTGAAATATTGCTATTTGTGATAGCATGGATGGACTTTGACTGTTTTATGTTAAATGGACTAAGAAAAATACTAATACTATATAATCTCATGTGTGGATACTGTGGTGTCCCAAGGACAAAAGAACAGAAAAAAAAAAACAGAATTGAAAGAGACACGTGTACCCCAATGTTCATCGCAGCACTGTTTATAATAGCCAGGACATGGAAGCAACCTAGATGTCCATCAGCAGATGAATGGATAAGAAAGCTGTGGTACATATACACAATGGAGTATTACTCAGCCATTAAAAAGAATACATTTGAATCAGTTCTAATGAGGTGGATGAAACTGGAGCCTATTATAGAGTGAGGTAAGCCAGAAATAAAAACACCAATACAGTATACTAACACATATATATGGAATTTAGAAAGATGGTAATGACAACCCTGTATGCGAGACAGCAAAAGAGACACAGATGTATAGAACCATGTTTTGGACTCTTTGGGAGAGGGAGGAGGGGATGATTTGGAAGAATGGCATTAAAACATGTATAATATCGTATAAGAAACAAATTGCCAGTCCAGGTTGGAGGCAGGATACAGGAAGCTTGGGGCTGGTGCACTGGGATGACCCAGAGGGATGGTATGGGGAGGGAGGTGGGAGGGGGGTTCAGGATGGGGAACACGTGTACACCCATGGCAGATGCATGTTGATGTATGGCAAAACAAATACAATATTGTACAGAAAAAAAATAATAAATAAAACATCCAGAATGACACATTAAAAATTCTCTCTCTCCTTAATAAACCAAAATTTAAAAATATATGAAAAAGATTATATATATATATACATACACACACACACACACAGGTATAAGTGAATCACTTTGCTGTACAGCAGAAATTAACATTATAAATCAAATATCCTTCAATAAAAGTAAACTTTAAAAAAAAAAAAAAAAGAAGAAGGAGGGCCTTGGAATGCAGGAACAGGAAAAAACAGACTCTTATTGTCCCTCCCTCCCCCATGTTGTAACTATTAAAGAATTTCAGGTCCTCCTGAACAGTATAACCTGTCTCCCCTCCTACCCATAGGGAGAAGGCATTTGCCTTACTCTTCCCCCACCTCATCCAAGCAGCAAATCAGCCATAAGACCCCTATCCTGTTCATTGTACCCTTGGTATAAAAATGGACTAAGTACCCCTGTTCAACATCAGCTCTCCCTTGAGCTGGCCCATTGTTCTAACAGCATCTCCCACTCTAATAAACTTCATTCTCCAATCATTCTGCCTGTCTGGAAATTCTTTTCCAACCTGCACACAGACCATGACAGTTTCTAAAATAACAACAACAAAAAACCCTAACCTTAACAAAAAATGAGCTCATAGAATAGAGAAAAATTGGTGGTTGCCAGAGAAAGATGAGTAAAATAGGTAAAAGAAGTAAAAATATGCAAACTTCCAGTTATATAAATTGTCAGTGGGATGTAATGTACAGAATAGAGTCTATAGTTTATTTAGTTGCATTTTGAGATTTTCATTTTTAATTAATTTTTATTGGAGTATATTTGCCTTACAATGTTGTGTTAGTTTCTAATGTACTTCAAAGTGAATCAATTGTATTTATACATATATATTTTTCTTCTTTGTATTTCCTTCCCATTTCTGTCACCACAGAGCACTCAAAACTAATAAATTATCACTTCACACCTGTCAGAATGAACATCATCAAAAAATCTACAAACAATAAATTCTGGAAAGGATGTGAAGAAAAGGGAAACTTCTTGCACTGTTGGTGGGAATTTAAGTTGATACAGCCACTATGAGAACAGTAAGGAAGCTCCTTAAAAAATAAAAAAGAGAACTACCATATGACCCAGCAAGGGGCTTCCTCAGTGGCGTAGCAGTAAACAATCTGCCTGCAATGCAGGAGATGAGTGAGATGCTCATTGGATTCCTGGGTTGGGAAGATCCCCTGGAGGAGTGCATGGCAACCCACTCCAGTATTCTTGCCTGGAGAATCCCATGGACAGAGGAGACTTGCAGGCTACAGTCCATAGAGTCACAAAGAGTTGGACAAGACTGAAACAACTGAATATGCACGCATGCAATACCCAGCAATCCCACTACTGGGGACATATCCAGAGAAAGCCATAATTCAAAAGACACACACACCCCAATTTTTATTGTAGCATTATCTAAAATAGCCAAGTCATGGAAGTCATCTAAATGTCCATCAATAGAAGAATGGATGAAGAAAATGTGGTACATATAATTAAGAACATTGGTGAGTTTTAAATTCATATACTGGTTTTTTTTTTTTTTTTGGACTCTCT
>NW_011482088.1:9881-13695 GCF_000754665.1 Bison bison bison | reverse complement strand
ATTAAAGTTTTTGTGAGCAAGCATGCAAGATCACAAAATAAAGGCATGGATTTGATACATAGTCAAAAACATCTAGAACCCAATGCATTAAAGGCAAGAAACGTTTAAGAAGAGTTGTTCTAATAATGAGGGGAAAGCAACATAAATGAAGAGCCCAACAGAGGAGCCAGGTTGCAGATAGAAGAGGCAACAATGTGGGTGCTGACATCACCTCAGTCTCGAGGGACCAAAGACTGACTGGACCTTTACCACTGCATTTGCTTCACCATGGAATCCACTTCATGAACTTGGTCTTACTAAGATTTTATACTTATCTTTGTGTATTTGACAGCTAGTTTTTTTTTTTTTTTAAATCATGCAGCTGTGGATGTGCTGGCCCTTCTTTCATTTTTCTTTGTGGTATTCCTTTCTGTGTTTTTATTTAGCTTTGGCTTTGGTCATTTTTGATACATCTGATGGGCATGCTCTAGACCTGGTTCTGTTCCTAGGCTTAATACGCAGAGGCTTATCTACACCATACTCCGTAAAATACTACATAAGCTATAAAGTTTGTCTTTTAACATGATTGATCTCTAAGGTCAGTATATCATATCCATGCATTTATATTATGTAATAGGCCTTTCCCATTATGATTTAAGGTCCAGAGGAACAGAGACTTCATATTTTGTTCATGTTTGTGTTTACAAAATATGTGCATTTATATAGAAAATAATTGAAGAAATGAGAATTCACAAAATAAAAAATATGGTAAGGAAAATAAGACCATGTGAAAACTAGTGGATTCAAACAATTTTTTTTCAAACAATTTTTAAATGATATTTAACAAAAATCTAAGACTGATTATGAAATAAGACATATAAAGTAAAAACTTAATCACATCCACATGGGTCTGTTAATTAAAGACTATATTATAAGAAATATAAAGATACAATTTTTGAAAAGTAGATAAAGAAACTATATTAAGTTAAACTTTCTATCAATAAAAACATAAACAGATTCCAATATGCTTATGAAAAATGTCAGTAGCCAGTTGAATGCCAAAAATGTTTTCCACAAGAAGGGAGAAGATGATTATTATTCTTAAAAACAAATTTAACTACAAAAGGCAAAAAAGCTACCATTAAGGAAGTACAGATGTGAAATAAGAACACAATGCATATAAAAGTCTGCTATTCTTTTCAGGGATGCAGAAAATTTGTCTCCATATAAAATGTAATTATATGTAAGTGTGTGACATGATTAACTAATAGAACTGATCATACAAAATGTGTACATTTTCACACACTCCCCACATATATCTAAATTTATATTTAAAATGATTTATGTCAAACAATAAACTAATTGGGAAAAAATCACTTTTTTCTGAAAACATTAAAAAAATATTTAAAAAAACTTGCAAGTGTGGGTACTCAGTTGTGTCTGACTCTTTGCCACCTTATGGATTATAACCCTCCAGCATCCTCTAGTCTATGAGATTTTCCAGGCAAGAATACTGTAATGGTTTGCCATTTCCTCCTCCAAAGGATCTTCCCAAGACAGGGATCAAAACTGAGTCTCCTGAATCTCCTGCATTGGCAGGCAGATTCTTTACCACTGAGCCATTTAGACCCTTATACATAAATTGTGTTAATAATATTTACAATCAATTTGCAGTAGAGAATGTAAACCTGCCACTTGCTCAGTTATGTCCTACTCTTTGCCACCATGGACTGTAGCCCCCCAAGCTTCTCTGTCCATGAAATTCTCCAAACAAGAATACTGGAGTAGGTTGACACTTCCTTCTCCAGGGATCTTCCTGACCCAGGGATCGAACCCAAGTCTTCCACATTGCAGGCAGATTCTTTACTGTCTGAGCCACCTGGAAAGACCCTGGTCCTGGGAAAGATTGAGGGCAGGAGGAGAAGGGGCGACAGAGGATAAGACAGTTATATAGCATCACCAACTGAATGGACTTGAGTTTGAGCAAACTCTGGGAGATAATGAAGGACAGGGAAGCCTGGCATGCTGTAGTTAATGCGTTGCAAAGAGCTGGACATGACTTAGCAACCGAACAACAACAAAACTGCTGTTGGAAGGTAATGTCTACCTCCTTTGACCTGGACTTTCTTAATGAATGCAGAACATGCTCAAATATACTGCAACTTAGAAATTTGAAAAATATTCTTTATTTGCTGCATAGTCCTCCACATATAATACTATACTTTCCTACTCCTCTGAAGAGCAAATCTCACGTGTGTTTTAATTTTACTGGAACCATATTTTTATCTCACTTACTTTACAATGTCATCATACTGAACCTCCATTCCTATCACTTCCTTGTCAGCTTGCACTGCAGATTCAAACAGACACATCCTTATTAACATAGTAAATAAATCAATTATACTTCACTAGTTAATCATGAATACAAACACAGTGAGCTCTCATTTCTGGGCTAGAATGATTAGGTTCTCAGGTGATTTAAGATAAAAGTTCTCAGGTTCAATTTTCTCTGAATCTTTTCAGGAGCACCTGCTGGGTTTTCAGACTTACCTAGACGGGGTCTCAGAGCGGGAGTACTCTGGATGAAATCTGAATTACTCTTTGAATTGTTGATGGTGATAACTGAAGCTCTGTCACCAGACAAGACAACAGAGAGTAGTGGTAAAACATTGGCTCCTGATCGAGACTTATGACTCCAAAGCACCTGTCATGTCCTGTCCAGCTTAGGGATACAAACACTAAGGGACTTCAGCAGGGAAGATATTAATAGCTCTCTATACCTGCTCATTAGGCACATTTCCCTCCCATATTCCAATCGCTAAGCACATGATTTCCCTCTGGGCGTCTGGAATAAACAGAAAGGCAAATTCTCCTAATGGCTCTGTTCCCTAGAGATCAGGTTAGAAGTCAAGTGAATCCAGTCTTTTATTACACTTGTCCTCAATCTTTCCTGATTTTTGGAGATCTAACCTCAATCACATTATCCCAACCCGGAATTAATATTTTCTCCAAACTCTGACATTAAGGAATTTGTCAGGACTAGGTACATTTGATCCCTAAAAGGCTGCTTTACAGTCAGCACACAGCCTTGTTGTCCTCAGAAAATTGGTATTCCTCTCTTCAACAAAGGGAAGAGCTGAAATGCAATTTGGGGGGCCATAATCTCAGGCTTCTTAAAACACTTGTCCAAGAATTAGGGATTTCAAATTTCATCACAAGTTAAGAGCTGATACTTAGCCCCTCACTATAAAATATTTTGTTAAATGTAGATGTTATGTGTAGATATTTCAATACTATTCACTTGAGGTTGGCATCTCTTAGGCATTGTTCAAATTACCTTTTAGAAAACTTTATATTATGGGGTAATATTACTATGAGCACCATTCCACATGGCAGAAATGTGTTTAAAGGAATTTAATGATATGCCTGAGAGTTCCAGAAAAACATATATTTCTGCTTTATTGACTATGCCAAAGCCTTTGATTGTGCAGATCACAATAAACTGTAGCAAATTCTGAAAGAGATGGGAATACCAGACCACCTGACCTGCCTCTTGAGAAATCTGTATGCAAGTCAGGAAGCAACAGTTAGAACTGGACATGGAACAACAGACTGGTTCCAAATTGGAAAAGGAATATGTCAAGGCTGTATATTATCACCCTGCTTATTTAACTTATATTTAGAGTACATCATGAGAAATGCTGGATTGGATGAAGCACAAGCTGGAATCAAGATTGCTGGAGAAATATCAGTCACCTCAGATATGCAGATGACACCACCCTTATGGCAGAAAGTGAAGAAGAACTAAAGAGCCTCTTGATGAAAATGAAAGAGG
>NW_011482088.1:4966-9457 GCF_000754665.1 Bison bison bison | reverse complement strand
GACTCTGATGCTGGGAGCGATTGGGGGCAGGAGGAGAAGGGGAAGACAGATGGCTGGATGGCATCACTGGCTCAATGGAAGTGAGTCTGAGTGAACTCCAGGAGTTGGTGATGGACAGGGAGCCCTGGTGTGCTGGGATTCATGGGGTGGCAAAGAGTCGGACATGACTGAGCAATTGATCTGATCAGATCTGAGCACCAAAGAATTTATGCTTCAAATTTTGGTGCTGGAGATGACTCTTGAGAGTCCAATGGACTGCAAAGGATCAAACTAGTCAATCTTAAAGGAAATCAACCCTAAATATTCATTGGAACGAACTGATGGTGAAGCTGTAGTTCCAATATTTTGGTCACCTGACGTGAAGAGCCAACTCATTGGACAAGAGCCAGATGCTGGGAAAGTTCAAAGATAAAAGGAGTAGAGGACAGCAGAGCATGTGGGGGTTAAATATCATCACCAACTCAAAGGATATGAATTTGAGCAAACTCTGGGAAATAGTGAAGGACAGAAGAGACTGCTGTGCTGTATGTAGTCCACGGGGTCGCCAAAGTCAGACACAACTTAGCCACTGAACAACAACAAATTTTCTCCTAATTTTTGTAGAGACCTTGTAATTCATCAAGTTGCTCACTTTAAAAACTCAGTTTATTGAATGCAACTGTACTTCATTAACTTAACTAAATGGTAAAAAATCTAAAGGTGCATGAGTAAGATTTGAATTTAGAACAAAGGCAGCAGTTTCTCACTTAAAAAGGGTGGGAGATATATCTTCTAACTGGGAAAGAAGCCAAGTCTCAGTAATGGATGTAGAATGGGTGTTATTAAATTTAAGTAATTCAAGTGATAAACTCTTTTTTTTATCTGTAAATAAATGCTTAACCTATAGAAATGCAATAAACTGATAATAAATTGATTCAAGAGAGAAGATCAATACAGTCCTACTCAACATCATGGATGAGCCTTACAAATACTATGTAGAGATTGAGATCTGACTTATACAGTCATGTGGTGCATACAAAAAAAATCAGTACAACTCCACATTATGTAATTTCTTTTGGTTAAAAGAAAAGTACTATTATATATCCCTTTGTTATAGAATGACTTGTTAGGCATCAATAGCTAACTGACACAATAATGAAAATGAATAGAACTGAGGGCAATTTTAATAATCTGTAGCTTTTTATTTTTGGCGTATATTCTGATATTTGAGAAGAACATTCATGATCATCCTGTTATTCAAATATATTTCAGATCAGTGTTGTAACAAGTGACTACCTTGAGGTTCTCTTCTAGGTAACTAGGAAAGGTAGATAGACTTCCATGTTTGTGAAGAAAAATTGGTGACCTGGGCAAGATATCAATGTTTGGGCAGGATATCAAGCTCTTGTGTGTGGATCATCCTCTGATCACAAAGAATGGACTGATTTCTGAACATAAAGGAAATGGGAAATGGATGAACTGACATTGTTCAATCGCCATCCCTTTTTATGTTTATTATAAATATTAGGAAAAGGGAATTAGTTTTAGAACAGTAAGAAGAGTCATATAAGTAGGTAGCATTAGAATCTAATGAAAAAAATAAATAAAAAGATATAAATGAAGAAGTTTTCAAGCAGAAAGAGGATAATAATTTAGTAATAAAATACGGTAACCTATCCTCCACTTCAGTGAATAAACCCCTTCACTTGTAGGCACCTATCTTCCATGCTTTAATTAATAGATGTGTGGCATGAAAAATAAACATTTTGCATCATAATGAAATGTATGATTTAACATTTTTTCCTCACATTTATGGTCATCTGTGACACTAAGATAGTATCAGTAAATTTATTCCAGTTTGTCTTTCCATGTAGATTTCACTGGGAGGTATATATATGTGTGTCTAAAAATCAGTTTTGTTTTTTTTCCAGCAGCTATCTTCCCTGGTGGCTTGGATAGTAAATAATCCTCCTGCAGTGGAGGAGACCCTGGTTCAATCCCTGACTTGGGATGATCCCCTGGAGAAGGGAATGACTACCCACTCTAGTATTCTTGTTGGGAGAATCCCATGGACAGAGGAGCCTGGCAGGCTATAGTCCATGGAGTCACAAAGAGTCAGACATGCCTGACTGACTGAGCACACTTGTGATCACCAAGGTGAATAATTTAATGAAATTAGAAGTGCAGTTATGAGACACTAGCAAGTTTGCAGTTTAAGTATCTGGCACTAAGGTTTTGACTACAATTTAAGAGCCAGTAATTCAGCTTTGGATTGCTGAGGCATTCTTTTAAAAGACAATACATTAAATAAACATATTGCCAGCTGTATGACAACAGCTACTAGACAAGCACCCAGAAGACCCAAGCCCATGAGGTCCCCCTTTAGAAGGCCCTGAGTAAATAGATAACTGAACTCAAGAGTGCTGCTTTTCCTTGGTTATGCCCTCATTCCACCTTATGTATTCATCATTAAATAATGAACTAGCAGAATCCTAGCCACCTTACCCTCAGAACTCAATAAAGCACAGCCCCCAGTTGGATCTTTCTCTCTCTCCATCTTTCTCTCTACATAATACTTAAGTACATAGATCTTGGTCATGCTGTGTACCTTCCAGGATTTGTTACTACTGTATTTTTTTCAGTTTGCCAATAGATATTGCTGAGGTTTTGTTCAGTCGCTGAGTCCAACTCTTTGCAACCCCATGAACTGCAGCACACCAGGCTCCCCTGTCCTTCAATATCTCCCAGACTTTTCTCAAACTCATTTCTATGGAGTCAGTGATGCCATCCAACCATCTCATTCTCTGTCTTCCCCTTCTCCTCTTGTGCTTGGGCTTAGTCTCTCAATTGTGTTCCTTTCCCAGCAATCAAGTCTTTTCCAATGAGCTGGACCTTCGCATCAGGTGACCAAAGGATTTGAGCTTCACTATCAGTCCTTCCAGTGAATATTCAGGGTTGATTTCCTTTAGGAGTGACTGGTTTGATAGCCTTGCAGTCCAAGGGAGTCTCAAGAGTCTTCTCCAGTCAGTCAGTTCAGTCACTCAGTCGTGTCTGACTGTTTGAAACCCCATGAACCGCCTCATTCCAGGCCTCCCTGTCCATCACCAACTCCTGGAGTTCACCTAAACTCACGTCCATTTAGTTGGTGATGCCATCGAACCAGCTCATCCTCTGTCGTCCCCTTCTCTTCCATCCTCAATCTTTCCCAGAATTAGGGTCTTTTCCAATGAGTCAGCTCTTCACATGTTATGGCCAAAGTATTGGAGTTTCAGCTTCAACATCAGTTCTTCCAATGAACACCCAGGACTGATCTCTTTTAGGATGGACTGGTTGGATCTCTTTGCAGTCCAAGGGACTCTCAAGAGTCTTCTCCAACACCACAGTTCAAAAGCATTGAATCTTCTTGGCTCAGCCTTCTTCACAGTCCAACTCTCACATCCATACATGACCACTGGAAAAACCATAGCCTTGACTAGACGGACCTTTGTTGGCAAAGTAATGTCTCTGCTTTTGAATATGCTATCTAGGTTTGTCATAACTTTCCTTCCAAGGAGTAAGCGTCTTTTAATTTCATGGCTGCAGTCACCATCTGCAGTGATTTTGAAGCCCAGAAAAATAAAGTCTGAAACTGTATCCACTGTTTCCCCATCTATCTGTCCCATGAAGTGGTGGGACCGGATGCTATGACTTCATTTTCTGAATGTTGAGCTTTAAGCCAACTTTTTCACTCTCCTCTTTCACTTTCATCAAGAGGCTTTTTAGTTCCTCTTCACTTTCTGCAATAAGGGTGGTGCCATCTGCATATCTGAGGTTATTGATATTTCTCCCTGCAATCTTGATTCCAGCTTGTGTTTCTTCCAGTCCAGCGTTTCTCATGATGTACCCTGCATATAAGTTAAATAAGCAGGGTGACAATATACAGCCTTGACGTACTCCTTTTCCTATTTGGAACCAGTCTGTTGTCCCATGTCCAGTTCTAACTGTTGCTTCCTGACCTGCATACAGGTTTCTCTGGTATGCCCATCTCTTTCAGTATTTTCCAGTTTTCTCCAGTACCACAGTTCAAAAGGATCAGTTCTTCAGCACTCATATTGCTGAGGGTCATACTACAATAGTAATAAATACCAGAAGGTTCTATCCAACCACATTATAGACTCGGGAGGAAAATGGCTGTGTAGTCTTGCAGTACATAATGCTGGCCAGTTAAGTGTGTCGGGCATAATTAGCCAAGAGCATATCTACTAATAGTCTGAGACTTAAACGGACAAGTTAATGTCTATACTGTGATGAATAGAAGATATGGTAGCAATAACAAAAATGATGGTCTGAAGTAAAATCTGTAGCTTCATACCTTCCTCTACAATGAAATTATACAAATGGTCTTAGTTGTCAGGGTAGTTTGTTTGTTTTCTGCATGAGGAAAACAAGATTATTCTTTCAGAGAAATTATTTGACATACAAATGTCATCTGAGAAGAAGTAAGTTTTAGGAAATCTGTTTCCCCAGGTAAGA
>NW_011482088.1:1114-3458 GCF_000754665.1 Bison bison bison | reverse complement strand
AGATGTCTACAAAGGACAGGTTGGAGGGGAAGAAGTACATGGGGGTGTGGAGGTGGGGGTCTGAGCTTACAGCCAGGATGATGAGAGCAGCTTTGCCAACACAGTGATTAGGTACATGTGGAGAAAAAGCCCAAATATGAGAGGTTGCAGCTCTGGTTTCTTTTATAATCCCAGGAGAAGAAATTCTGCTATTTGCGTATCATTCCCTGGTTTCATGTGGTGAATGTGACTTCTTGGAAACACAAAATAGTACAGTTTTCTCAAAAATTGGCATTGCAAACACAGCTGAAATTCTACAATTTATATTTTGCACTCAAAAACTCAGTATCCATATTTTTCAATGAAATTTCCATGTCAAGGGATCATTGTGCCATCTCTGAATAGGACTTCCCTATTGCACACTTATCTATTTCCCATACCAGTTCAGTGATAATCCAGATTGCAGCATATCACATCAGGGTATTTTGGTCTTCTTTGTTCAGCTTCGTGTTTGTGTGTGTGTGCGTGTGCACATGTGTGTATGTTGGCATGTGCAAACATGTATTGCTTGCTTCGTTGTGCAGAGATACTGGGTCATAGGTAAAAGGTATGTTTTGCTATGGGACACAGTCCAAAATCTTTCTAATCAGTTGCTTAATTGCAATAATAGTTTTCAAAAAAGACCAGTATCTGCTGAGGGAAAAGAAATGTGAATTAAGAGTTCAGCAGAAGAGGCAGGTTGCAGAGAGAACAGGCAGCAAGGTGTTCAGACTCAAGGGACCACAGCTTCTTTCTCCATTAAAATGTGAGACCCAGATGGGGAGGGACCCCATCTGCTTTATTCACTCTGTGGTTTCATCAATATGGGCCTTAATATAAAAATAAACTTTATTTTATATTTTTAGCCATTTATAAAACGTCTTATTATTATTATTATTATTACTTTACAAAGTTGTATTGGTTTTGCCATACATCAACAGGCATCTGCCACGGGTGTACACGTGTTCCCCATCCTGAACCCCCTCCCACCTCCCTCCCCATACCATCCCTCTGGGTCATCCCAGTGCACCAGCCCCAAGCTTCCTGTATCCTGCATCGAACCTGGACTGGCGATTCATTTCTTATATGATTTTTATACATGTTTTAATGCCATTCTCCCAAGTCATCCCCCCCCACACACACAGAGTCCAAAAGACGGTTCTATACATCTGTGTCTCTTTTGCTGTCTCGCATACAGTGTTGTCATTACCATCTTTCTAAATCCCATATATATGCGTTAGTATACTGTATTAAAGTTTTTCTTTCTGACTTACTTCACTTTGTATAATCGGCTCCAATTTCATCCACGTCATTAGAACTGAATCAAATGTATTCCTTTTAATGGCTGAGTAATACTCCATTGGGTATATGTACCACAGCTTCCTTATCCATTCCTCTGCTGATCTAGGTTGCATCTAGGTTGCTTCCATGTCCTGGCTATTATAAACAGTGCTGTGATGAACATTGGGGTACATGTGTCTCTTTCAATTCTGGTTTCCTTGGTGTGTATGCTGAGCAGTGGGATTGCTGGGTCATATGGCAGTTCTATTTCCAGTTTTTTAAGGAATCTCCACACTGTTCTCCATAGTGGCTATACTAGTTTGCATTCCCACCAACAGTGTAAGAAGGTTCCCTTTTCTCCACATACTCTCCAGCATTTATTGCTTGTAGACTTTTGGATAGCAGCCATTGTGACTGGTGTGAAATAGTATTCATTGTGGTTTTGATTTGCATTTCCCTCTTGATCACTGATGTTGAGCAACTTTTCATGGGTTTGTTAGCCATCTGTATGCTTTGAAAATAAACTTTTAGACAATGGAATTTATAAATAAAAAGACTGGCATGGGGGATAGTTCAGTTCAATTCAGTCGCTCAGGTGTGTCCAACTCTTAGTGACCCTATGAATCGCAGGAAGCTAGGCCTCCCTGTCCATCACAAACCCCTGAGTTCACTGAGACTCACGTCCATCGAGTCAGTGATGCCATCCAGACATCTCATCCTCTGTCGTCCCCTTCTCCTCCTGACCCCAATCCCTCCCATCATCAGAGTCTTTTCCAATGAGTCAACACTTCGCATGAGGTGACCAAAGTACTAGAGTTTCCGCTTCAGCATCATTCCCTCCAAAGAAATCCCAGGGCTGATCTCCTTCAGAATGGACTGGTTGCATTTCCTTGCAGTCCAAAGGACTCTCAAGAGTTTTCTCCAACACCGCGTTCAAAAGCATCAATTCTTCGGTGCTCAGCTTTCTTCACAGTCCAACTCTCACATCCATACATGACCACAGGAAAAACCATAGCATTGACCAGATGGACCTTTGTGGCAAAGT
>NW_011482088.1:0-994 GCF_000754665.1 Bison bison bison | reverse complement strand
ATCTAGGTTGGTCATAACTTTCCTTCCAAGGAGTAAGCGTCTTTTAATTTCATAGCTGCAGTCACCATCTGCAGTGATTTTGGAGCCCCCCAAAATAAAGTCTGACACTGTTTCCATTGTTTCCCCATCTATTTCCCATGAAGTGGTGGGGTTGGATGCCATGATCTTTGTTTTCTGAATGTTGAGCTTTAAGCCAACTTTTCACTCTCCACTTTCACTTTCATCAAGAGGCTTTTTAGTTCCTCTTCACTTTCTGCCATAAGGGTGATGTCGTCTACATATCTGAGGTTATTGATATTTCTCCCAGCAATCTTGATTCCAGCTTGTGTTTCTTCCAGCCCAGCTTTCTCATGATGTACTCTGCAGAGAAGTTAAATAAGCAGGGTGACAATATACAGCCTTGACGTACTTCTTTTCCTATTTGGAACCAGTCTGCTGTTACATGTCCAGTTCTAACTGTTGCTTCCTGACCTGCATACACATTCCTCAAGAAGCAGGTCAGGTCATCTGATATTCCCATCTTTTTCAGGATTTTCCACAGTTTATTGTGATCCACACAGTCAAATGCTTTGGCATAGTCAATAAAGCAGAAATAGATGTTTTTCTGGAATTCTCTTGCGTTTTCCATGATCCAGCGGATATTGGCAATTTGATCTATGGTTCCTCTGCCTTTTCTAAAGCCAGCTTGAACATCAGGAAGTTCACGGGTTCACATATTGCTGAAGCCTGGCTTGGAGAATTTTGAGCATTACTTACTTAGCGTGTGAGATGAGTGCAGTTGTGTGGTAGTTTGAGCACCTTTGGCATCCCTTCTTTGGGATTGGAATGAAAACTGAGGTTTTCCAGTCATGTGGCCACTGCTGAGTTTTCCAATTTTGCTGACATATTGAATACAGCACTTTCACAGCATCATCTTTCAGGATTTGAAATAGCTCAACTGGAATTCCATCACCTCCACTAACTTTGTTCATAGTGATGCTTTCTAAGGCCCACT
>NW_011482087.1:9876-10641 GCF_000754665.1 Bison bison bison | reverse complement strand
TCTTGCCTGGAGAATCCCATGGACGGAGGAGCCTGGTGGGCTACAGTCCACGGGGTTGCAAAGAGTCGGACACAACTGAGCGATTACACTTCACTTCACTTCAGTGATATATAGCTATATATGTGTAGGAAATGCATCAAAATATTACCAGTTTTTTAAAAAAAAGTGATCAGGGATGAAGAGAGAAGGGAGCCTAGCTCTGTTGAGTGATGTATTTTAACCTCAGAAATGTAAAAGGAAAATAGTGACAAAATTATCCCCTGTGATTATTGTCCATGCTACCTATGAAGTTCCTACCTGATTTTTCACACCAACTACTGTTCATGTTATCATTATGAAGCAAACTCACTGAAGAATGATATTTCATTTTTTGAAACCAAATGTATAGAAAGATTTTAAAACTCTTGAGGGACTCCCCTGCCGGCCCAGTGGTTAGGACTCTGCACTTCCACCTCAGGGGGCACGGGTTCCATCCCTGGTCTGGGAACTAAGCTCCTGCAAGCCACACAGTATGGCCAAAAAATAAAATAAAAACTGTTTATCCATGCACACAATGAAAGGAATCGGCAGCAAAAACACACATAGAACATTAGGTGAAGGGTGAAACTATATTTCAGCTGTGATGAGGAAGATGACAAGGCTACCAAACAGGGAGACTTCGGGGTTATGAGGACTTGACCTTTTCATTAGTGACTGGGCCAAGTCTGGAAAGAAGACATGGAGGAAAACAGAGTAGATTAAGGGAAATTATACAATTTCTTTTTC
>NW_011482087.1:8877-9776 GCF_000754665.1 Bison bison bison | reverse complement strand
TCCCTCTGTGCCAAAGGACAGTCTTCCCTTTGGGCTGTCCTCAAGAACAAGGTTGATAATATTTCCAAGGATATCATAGCAAATTGATTGATTCTAAAATAAAATCACACTATGCAATCATGTAAACTTTATTCCATTAAAGGAACTTGGGGATTCACCTCCTATATGTAAGGCGAGCTCTAACTGCTGAATTTCCCCATAATGTCGACGTATCAGCCAGTTTCTCCTTTGTTGCGGTTTAAAAGGTCTTGCTCTGAATCTTTGTGCTACCCTTGAATTACTCAGTATAGGGGATGTAAAACTTCTAGACATCTGTAAGAAATCTACAAGTAGAAGAGTTCCATTATAATGAAGCTGACATTAGACCCTTGCAATGCAACTTTCTCCAGTCTTCCATTGGTGTCGCCTCGACACTTCAGTGGTTCTCCATATAGAGAGTCAAGAAAATTTTTGTTCATCATCTGAACACTCACCACAGTATAATAATTCTTGGTAAGTGGAGTCGCTTCAAATCCTTTGACAGCCTTGGGGGAGAGAGGTCTCTCTGTGAAAAAGACATTTAAATTATGTTAATATCACACAAGTCTAAGATGAACATTTTATAACATAGGTCAACTAACATATAAATATTGTCAAGTGGAAGGCTCAAAGGAAATGTACGTTTCTAAACAAGTGAAGCTATAATCTTACTAAACTACAGATGGTCAAGTCACAGCTTCTTAATGACAGGGTCAAGGCAAGAACTTCAGATCCAGTTTGGGCTGTTTCTTCACTCATCTGCCTTTCCATTCGACTTATTATAAAACAGATAAGCAAAGGAATGCTAACCAAATACGTTATGTTTGTAACTTGCAACTAACCATACAAGAATAACATAATACAGATAATAGCAGCCATTC
>NW_011482087.1:4506-6120 GCF_000754665.1 Bison bison bison | reverse complement strand
ATAAATTTAAAACTTTGGAAAAAAGGAAATCTCCAGGCACATATGGTTCTAATGGAGAGTTCTACCAAATGTTTAAGGAAGAAGTCATAGCAATTCTTCTCAATGTCTTCCAGAAAATAAAAGAATTCATTTTATAAAGTCACTATTACACTGACACCAAAACCAGACAAAGACAGTACAAAAAATAAAACTGCAGACCCATATCCCTCATGAATTTCGATGAAAAAACCTTAACAAAGTATCAGTAAATAGAGTTCAGCAATATTTTATAAGAACTTTATACCATGGAATTCATCCCATGGATACAAGTTGGTTAAATATTCAAAAATCAATAGACGAAACCCATGTTAGTAATAGCCTAAAAAGAAAAATCACATGATAATATCAACGGATGCAGAAAAAGCACAGGACAAAATTAAATACCCATTCAACAAAAACTTCCAAAAAGAAATAGGAATAAAGAACTTCTCCAACTCTATAAAGACATCTACAAAAACCTTATAGCTAGCATCTTACCTAGTGGAGAAAAACCTACAGCTGAATGCATTCCGAACCCCAAGATCAGGAATAAGGCAAGGATGCCTGCTCTCACTCAGCGTCGTGCTGGAAGGTCTGGATGTCCCTGCAGTCTTGGTGCAGAATGGGGAATCAACCCCGAGAGAAGGAAAACAGATTTGGAAGGACAACCTTGGAAAATCTTTAGATACGTAGCCTTTGCAAACAACCGGCCCCATGAAAAAATTCAAGGGGTGGATGCAAAGAGAAAAACACCAGTACCAGGTTTCAGTGACAGTTCTTGCCTCTTGTTCCTCCTTTGCCCTCTACCCCCAGCCCACCACTGCCTACTCTTAACACGTGTGGTCTTAGCTGAAACCCACTCTCAGTGAGACACGCAGAGAAGGAATGAATACGTGGAGGTGCAGAAGAAACAAGTTCAGTCCCTGGGGGTGGTTCCAAGTGACAGAAGGGGGGTCAATTTTCCCTCCCCAAAGTGTCTCTTTGGCACATGGATTATATTGAGCTGAAAACAATCAAGGCTCTAAAGACTCAGGAAGTCTTTCTTTTTACCTCCCTCTTAGATGCCTAGAGAATTTAGGTAGAAGGCCTGTTCCCAGAACAGAGCTATCAGCAGAGACATCTGCAAAGAACATGGGCTGGGGGTGGTGGGGACAGCTCTTGGAGATCAGAGTCCACTCTGTGTTCCATGGTCTCTGCAAGGCCCAGCAAACATTTATTTGCCAAACATTTGCTTTTCCATCTCTCTGTCAATTGCCTTCTTCCCCTTTGAAGTCACAAACCACTACCCCCAACACCCTCTTTTATCTTTAGCTGAAATGGTATTTAATGTGAACGTTTCACCATTTTGGCAACTTACTCAGTTCCCCTGGGTCTCTCCCATGTAGACATATTATTAAAAATTTTTTTGTGATTTTCACCTGTTGATCTGTCTCTTACCAATTTCAAAAGAACCTAGAAGGGTAGAGGAAAACTTTTTCCTCCGCAATATAACCTAACTAGAACTAATATGAAAACATAAACCTTTTAGGTGGTGTTTCTAAGGCCATTAAAAAACTGGTCAATTCAATTCAATCAACAAAAAAAATCAATCAATAT
>NW_011482087.1:3860-4406 GCF_000754665.1 Bison bison bison | reverse complement strand
ATAGTGAAGAATTCAAATGGGTTATTTAGCATAACTCAAACAACAACAGTGTCACACAGTGTAGACATAAGTAACCTTCCTAGGGCATTCTGCTAAGTGAAATAAGTCAGAGAAAGACAAATACTATACTGTACAATAGGACGTATTCATGGAATCTAAAAAATAAAACCAACTAGTGAATATAACAAGAAAGAAGCAAACTCACTGATACAGAAAACAAACTATTGGTGACCAGTGGGGAGAGGGAAGGGGGAGGGGCAATATAGGGATAGGAGAGTAACAGGTACTATTAGGTATAAACTATTAGGTATAAAATAAGCTACAAGGATATACTGTACAACATGAGGAATACAGCAAATATTTTATGATAACTATAAATGGAGTATAACCCTTAAATATTGTGATCACTATATTATATAATTTATATAATACTATACAACTGGGGCTTCCCTTGTAGCTCAGTTGGTAAAGAGTCTGCCTGCAATGCAGGAGACCCGGGTTCAATCCCTGGGTCAGGAAGATCCCCTGGAGAAGGAAATGGCAACC
>NW_011482086.1:15354-17748 GCF_000754665.1 Bison bison bison | reverse complement strand
GAATATACAATGGAGAAAAGACAATCTCTTTAACAAGTGGTGCTGGGAAAACTGGTTAACCACTTGTAAAAGTATGAAACTAGATCACTTTATAACAACATAAATAAAAATAAACTCAAAATGGGTTAAAGATCTAAACATAAGACCAGAAACTATAAAACTCCTAGGGGAAAACATAGGCAAAACACTCTCTGATATAAACCACAGCAGGATCCTCTATGACCCACCTCCCAGAATATTGGAAATAAAGGCAAAAATAAACAAATGGGACCTAATTAAAATTCAAAGCTTTTGCACAGCAAAAGAAACTATAAGCAAGGTGAGAAGACAGCCTTTAGAATGGGAGAAAATAAGAGCAAATGAAGCAACTGACAAAGAATTAGTCTCAAAAATATACAAGCAACTCCTGCAGCTCAATTCCAGAAAAATAAATGACCCAATCAAAAATTGGGCCAAACAACTAAATAGACATTCCTCCAAAGAAGACATACAGATGGCTAGCAAACAAATGAAAAGATGCTCAACATCACTCATTATGAGAGAAATGCAAATCAAAACCACAATGAGGTACCATTTCATGCCAGTCAGAATGGCTGCTATCCAAAAGTCTACAAGCAGTAAATGCTGGAGAGGGTGTGGAGAAAAGGGAACCCTCTTACACTGTTGGTGGGAATGCAAACTAGTACAGCCACTATGGAGAACAGTGTGGAGACTCCTTAAAAAACTGGAAATATGACCCAGCCATCCCACTTCTGGGCATACACACCAAGGAAACCAGAATTGAAAGAGACACGTGTACCCCGATGTTCATCGCAGCACTGTTTATAATAGCCAGGACATGGAAGCAACCTAGATGCCCATCAGCAGATGAATGGATAAGAAAGCTGTGTTACATATACACAATGGAATATTACTCAGCCATTAAAATGAATACATTTGAATCAGTTCTAATGAGGTGGACAAAACTGGAGCCTATTATACAGAGTGAAATAAGCCAGAAAGAAACACACCAATACAGTATACTAAAGCATATATATGGAATTTAAAAAGATGTTAACGACAACCCTGTATGTGAGACAGCAAAAGAGACAGATATTTAGTACAGTCTTTTGGACTCTGTGGGAGAGGACGAGGGCAGAATCATACGGGAGAATGGCATTGAAACATGTGAATTATCACATGTGAAATGAATCGCCAGTCCAGGTTCGATGCATGATACAAGATGCTCGGGGCTGGTATACTGGGATTACCCAGAGGGATGGGATGGGAAGGGATGTGGGAGTGGGGTTCAGTATTTGGAACACATGTACACCCATGGCGGATTCATGTTAATGTATGGCAAAACCAATACAATATTGTAAAGTAAATAAATAAATAAAATAGAAAAAATAGATAAAGATATCTTTCTGGCTAGAACAAGTATTTTTGAAGTGGTAAAGATAAACTACTTAGTAAATATTTATTTATAAAATTCCCAATAAACCCTTTGGAGAAACTTTAGGAAACACAAAAGGAGGAGTGGAGTGGTCCTTATTTTCAAAAGGTCTATGATTTTTATTAGAGGACAATACAAGACAAATATTTAAATGCAAGATTTTTTGGTTAAAAATATATGTTATAAGAATTGAAAGGCTGAATTACCAAAACAAAAATGATGCAAAAAAATGAGACTATGCTGAACTTTGAAGAATAATTCAGATCATGGTAATTAAAGGAAGATCATAATGAGTACACAAAAAAGGGTGAAGATCAAGAACAAAAGCAGAGAATTAGCAATGAACACACTTTGCACAAGAAAACCTGCAGAGGCCTTGTTTTGTTGTTTTTTTACCTTGTTAAAGTTGGTTGTTAGTTCTTGGGAGGTGGCTGGAAGGAAGGAATGTCAGTAATCCTGTCTCCAAGACTAACTGTTTACATTCATCTAATCAGAAAGAGACTCACCTCTAGAGACTATAATTTGTTTAGGAAGCTTCAGGAAACAGTCTTTGAAATGGAATTTCCATCACTTTGTCTTTACAATCATATTGGGAAATTCTCAAAAACTTCCTTTCTTTTGGGTCCTGTCAAAATATTCATAAAAAAAAGTAAACAGTACTATAAAGTCATTCATCAGAACATTTAAAAGCTCTGAGATATCTGAGAACTTTGATCGTTAAAACAGCTTCTAAAGAAAATGTACTATACAACATGGTATACAACTACTAATAACTTTTCATATGTCTTATATAATTATTTTATAGTTACAGAGTAAAAGCATACAATCATAAAACTAAAGAAATAATTTTTAAAATTTTATTAATTTTTAGCTGGAAAAATTGCTTCATAATTTTTTGTTGTTTTTCCTCCATGCAACAATGTGAATCAATCATAATTATATGTGTATAAATAATATAT
>NW_011482086.1:11677-12964 GCF_000754665.1 Bison bison bison | reverse complement strand
GCCATGATCTTAATTTTTTGAATGCTGAGCTTTAAGCCAGCTTTTTCACTCTCCTCTTTCACATTCATCAAGAGGCTTTTTAGCTACTCTTCACTTTCTGCCTTTAAGGTGGTGTCATCTGCGTATCTGAGGTTGCTGATATTTCTCCTGGTGACCTTGATTCCAGCTTGTTCTTCAACCAGCCCAGCATCTTGCATGATATACTCTGCTTATAATTAAATAAGCAGGGTGACAATATACAGCCTTGACACACTCCTTTACCAATTTGGAACCAATCTGTTTTTCCATGTCCAATTCTAACTGTTGCTTCTTGACCTGGATACAGGTTTCTCAGGAGACAGGCAAGGTGGTCTGGTATTCCCATCACTTGAAGGATTTTATACATTTTGTTGTGATTCACACAGTCAAAGGTTTTAGAGTAATCAATGAAGCAGAACAGAAGTAGATGTTTTTCTGAAACTCTCTTGCTTTTTCAGTGATCCAATGGATGTTGGCAATTTGATCTCTCGTTCCTCTGCCTTTCCTAAATCCAGCTTGTATACCTGGATGTTCTCAGTTCATGTGTTGTTGAAGCATAGCTTGGAGGATTTTGAGCATTGCTTTTCTAGCTTGTGAGAGGAGCACAATTGTGTGGTAGTTTGAACATTCTTCAGCTTTGCCCTTCTTTGGGATTGGAATGAAAACTGACTTTTTCCAGTCCTGTGGCCACTGCTGAGTTTACCAAATTTGCTGGTATATTAAATTTAGCACTTTATCAGCATCATCTTTTAGGATTTGTAATAGCTCAGCTGGAATTCCATCACCTCTACTACCTTTGTTCTTTATGAAATCAATTTCAATATAGTTCATCTATGTTTATTTATGCAGAATAATGGTTATCTGGGAAACTGATTAGGAAAAGACACAAGGGAGACTTTAGGAGCTAGAAATATTTTCTGTCCCCATCTAAGTGGTTACACAGTGACACACATATGTAAATTTTCATTGAGCTGTAAACTTTAAGATCAATCTTTTTTTTTTTTTCCTGTCGATAAACTATAGCTCAAAAAAAAAAAAAAAAACATTTTTAAGTGCAAGAAAACTATTATGCAGAAGTAAAGTAATAAAGGAGGTGGTATGTGTGCCAAAAAGTTGTATTATACAGTGAAAAAGTGTACTTATTCTTTTGGGGTTCATCTTTGTGATATACCACAATGGTTTGTTTTAGATTTAGCTTGTTGTTGTTGTTCAGTTGCCTAGTCATGTACAACTCTTTGTGACCCCATGTACTACAGCATTTCAGATCTC
>NW_011482086.1:11354-11577 GCF_000754665.1 Bison bison bison | reverse complement strand
TTCTTTTTAATGGCTGAGTAATACTTTTTAAAAGATATGTAGAATATAAGATAATGAAGGTAAAAGGACCCCTATCTTTTGTACTGATCAGACCACCCTTGGAAAAATGTATTTCTATCTGTATGAACAGGATGCTTTGAAATTGATTTCAAAAAAAAAGGAAAAGACATTCTGAGGAAAGTGGAAAACAAGATGAAGGCACCCAAAAATACAGTACTTACTA
>NW_011482086.1:7710-8327 GCF_000754665.1 Bison bison bison | reverse complement strand
TTGTTTATATGCTTTGCAACGAAAGATGGAGAAGCTCTACGCAGTCAGAAAAATGAAGACTGGGAGCTTACTGTGTCTCAGATCGTGAACTCCCTATTGCCAAATTCAGACTTAAATTTAAGAAAGTGGGGGAAACCACTATATTATTCAGGTATGACCTAAATCAAATCCCTTATGATTACGCAGTGGAAGTGAGAAATAGGTATAAAGGAAGGGTTAGATCTGATAGACAGAGTGCCTGATGAACTATGGATGGAGGTTCGTGACATTGTACATGAGACAGTGATCAAGACCATCCCCAAGAAAAAGAAATGCAGGAGAAAAAAAAGCAAAATGGATCATACTAGCTAAGACAAATGTTGAATAGTTGAATAAATAATAGCAAATGAAAATTACCCCCCTTTTCATTGTGGTTCATGAAAGAGTTGTTAAGCCTTGGCCACTGTGAAGGGCTAGGTTGAGAGGGGTCAGAAATAAAAGAATGATTGTGTATATGTGAATAAATTATAATTTGAAATAATTATTTTTTACACTGTGCTAGTCAAACCTCAGTTTTGTTTTTGTTTTTGTTTTGTTTTGTTTTTTGTTTGTTTGTTTTTTAATTTGGTGTGATGTTG
>NW_011482086.1:6772-7610 GCF_000754665.1 Bison bison bison | reverse complement strand
GCATTGAGAACCCCATGAACAGTAGGAAAAGGCAAAAATATAGGACACCAAATGATGAACTCCCCAGGTTGGTAGGTGCCCAATATGCTACTGGAGATCAGTGGAGAAACAACTCCAGAAAGAATGAAAGGATGGTGCCAAAGCAAAATCAACACCCAGTTTTTGATGTGACTGGTGATAGAAGCAAGGTCTGATGCTGTAAAGAGCAATATTGCATAGGAACCTGGAATGTTAGGTCCTGAATCAAGACAAATTGGAAGTGGTCAAACAGGAGATGACAAGAGTAAATGTCGACATTCTAAGAATCAGTGAACTAAGGTGGACTAGAATGGGTGAATTTAACTCAGATGACCATTATATCTACTACTGTGGGCAGGAATCCCTCAGAAGAAATGGAGTAGCCATCATATCAACAGAAGAGTCTTAAATGCAGTACTTGGATGCAATCTCAAAAATGAGAGAATGATCTCTGTTAGTCTTCAATGCAAACCATTCAATATCACAGTAATCCAAGCCTATGCCCCCACCAGTATCATTGAAGAAGCTGAAGTTGGAGGGTTCTATGAAGACCTACAAGACATTTTAGAACTAACACTCAAAAACGATGTCCTTTTCATTATAGGGGACTGGAATGCAAAAGTAGGAAGTCAAGAAACATCTAAAGTAACAGGCAAATTTGGCCTTGGAGTACAGAATGAAGTAGGGAAAAGGCTAAAAGAGTTTTGCCAGGAGAATGCACTGGTCTTAGCAAACACCCTCTTCCAACAACACAAGAGGAGACTCTACACACGGACATCACCAGATGGTCAACAGTGAAGTCAGATTAATTATATTCTTT
>NW_011482086.1:3337-6672 GCF_000754665.1 Bison bison bison | reverse complement strand
GGTGTGATGTTGAGAGTTGACTTTTTTTCTTGGAGTATATTACTCAATCAAGTATCCTGTCTTTTTATACTCATTTCTTACTCAGCTTTACCCTCTTGTTTATTTCTATGTGCATCACCTTCTCTTTTAAGTCAAGAGAGAGCATTCAGGGAGCAAGATGAAAATCTGTTTGTTTGTTCACATATATAAACAACATCTTCTGTTTTATTGTGTCCCTGTGAACACTTGTATAAGGTTTAAAGATCCAGAGAAAAGCAAACAAGCAGTTTAATTCTAATTTAACCTTGAATTGTAGTATGTATCAACAACTCCAATGGTGAGATTAGGGAGTCTTTTGTGTTGTTGGGAAGAGAGTGTATGAGTTCATTTACCAACTACATGTTCTGAACAGAGATCCCTGAATTAATTTTTCCTATATATTTTCCTTTTTAAAAACCTTTTTTTTTTTGTATTGGAGGATAGTTGATTAACAATATTGTGATAGTCTTAGGTAGGGAGCAAAGGGACTCAGTCATATATATACATATATCCATTCTCCCCCAAACTGTCCTCCTATCCAGGCTGCCAGATAACACTGAGCAGTGTTCCCTGTGCTATAGAGTTGATCCCTGTTGGTTATTCATTTTAAGTACATACAGCAGTATGTACCTCTCCATCCCGAACTCCCCAGCTATCTTTTTCCCCCATCCTTCTCCCAGGCAACCACAAGTTTGTTCTCTGTTTCTGTTTTGTAAATAAGTTAATTGGTGTCATGTCATTTTAGATTCTGTATATATTTTTCATAAAGAAAAGATTACTGGGATTTGGTGGCAAATTCAAAGAATTCATCATCATATTTAGTCTTGCAAAGAAGACCCATCTTGAAACAGGGGATGCTTAAAAGTTCATTTTACAACAAACCAAATGGACGCAATGAAATAAAATATGAAATAGCTTAGTTGTTTCTAGAAAACAATTTGTTTATTAGAAAACTAACTTTCTAAAAATGATTATAATATTCCATAAATTTCTGTACAGGATTGCTACTATATTTTTGTCAGTATTATTAAATATGCCATTATATTATTGCTGCCAGCCTTTTGCACAGGAGATAAACAGCAAAAACTCGTCAGTCTCAGCATTAAATTGCTGCCATTGCAGTAAACTACAATGGCAGCAAACTTAATCTGGTGTTAATTATACTTGCAGAAAACTAAATCAAGCATCAAAAACCACAGATTAATCTAGGCTTCCTCTAGCATAAGCAGAAAGTCTTGAGGGCTCATAACATGTTATTTTTGTTGACAGTCTTCCATTTTGTGACCAATTGATTTCATGTTTCTGATATACTCTGTTCTGATTGCACTTAGCTCTTATCTTCTCTTGGGCTCCAAGCAGCAAATTTGTTAATCCTCCTATTTCTGTATATTTAAGCAGGATTACAAACTTCAAATACCTTGTAAAATGATCCTTTATACAATCTTTCAAAACCATTTAAGTGATCCAGTGATGGAAGTATCAGCCTTGTAAGTAAATACAGAACATTTTGGAAATCATGCCAAGTGTTTATTTTATGACCCATTTGTAATTACTAAGCAAGGATGAATGAAAACTCTGGAAAATGTAAAATGGCAGAGCATTTTGCATTAAATTACTATTTCCTCACAATGAGAAAAGGATAATACTGTTTTTTAAAGTATATTCTTATTGAGGAACATGATTATGTTCTATTAATGCAAGATCATTGACAAGCAAGTGAAGAGTTTTAAACTGCTGAATCTTTGATACACTTGCTAAAGAATGTTAGTAAAATGAACAAGCAAACAGATATGAACAATGGACACATTTCATTACAAGAGTTTCTTAAAGTTTTATATACCTATGTGATGATTGATCAAGAAAGAAAATTCTCTGCTATTTTTCAAACAGGGTAGAAACTCTCTATGCTTCTATACTTTCTTGAGAGTTACTGACTTTCTCCTTCCTCCCTTCTTCCATTCCTTCGTCTGTCTCTTCCTCCCTCCATTCCTTCCTTGTTTTTTCTTTCCTTTTGCCTGCTTTCCCATATACCTTCCTGCCTTCTTCATCTCTATTCTTCCTACCTTTCAGATCTCCTTTCCTCCCTCTCTCAAGTTTATTTCTGTCTCCATCTCCGTCTCTTTGCATTCCCATAAACATTTCTTAAGCAACTACTCTGTAAGAGGTCTTGAAGTCACAACACCAAATAAGATAAAAACCCTTGCCCTCAAGGAGTTAATAACTTAGAGAGAGAGAGATGGACGTGAACTAAGATCCCACATACTGCAGAGCAACAAAGATCACACCACAACTACTGAGCCTGAACACCACGTGAAAAGATCCCATATGACTCAGTGGAGATCCCACATGCTGCAACTAAAACCCAACTTAGCCAAATAAATAAATAAATATTTTTTAATTATAAAAATACAATTCAAAGTTTATAGTTAAAAAACACAAAGTAAACGCTATAATAGAGATATTCACTGGTGCTATGAGAAAACAGAAAATGGGCATATGCATCAGACTGACTGGAGGAAGTGATCAAGAGGGATTCTTGGAGATTTGATGCTTATGATGGAATTTAAAGGACAGCTAAGAGTTCATTACAGCGATATTCACAGTAGCCAAGATATATTTATACACACAAATAATGAAATATTATTTACCCTGAAAAGAAGAAGGAAATTCTGCAATTTGTGACAACATAGATGGAGTTAGAAGACATTATGTTAAGCAGAATACAGAAAGGAAAATATTATGATACCATAGTATGTGAAGTCTAAAATATTCTGAGTAATATAAAATGGTCAAAATCAAAGAAGCTGAAAGTAAAGTTGTGTTTTCCAGGGGCTGAGGAGAAGGGGGAATTAGATGATTTTGGCCAAAAAGCACAAAGTTTCAGTTATGCAAGATGTATAAGTTTTGGAGTTCTAATGGACAGCATGGTGACATTTGCTAAGAGGATAGATTTTAAATAAAATCCTCTCACCATTACTCTCCCCACACACATGCACACACAAATGTAACTATGTAGAGATGACAGTTATAATAGTTAACTGAATTGTAGTGATCATTTAATGCATATCAAAACATCATGTTGTACACTTTAAACATACAATTTTATACATAAATGTCTCAATAAAGAAGAATTAGTAGGAATTACCTATAATGGATAAGTGAAGGGCATCATAAGCAGTACAATGAAGATATACAATAGCATAAAGGTATCAGTCATTCAAGATTCTTTCTAGAACTTATGTACAGTATACTGAGAGGAGAGTAGTCAGAATATGAAATCCTCTATGTGCTAAATTTCAGAAACTGACTTTTTTTCT
>NW_011482086.1:1845-2966 GCF_000754665.1 Bison bison bison | reverse complement strand
AGAATGTCAGGAAATCCTGGTTCAGGAAATGAGGTACTTACCCTTGCTTTACAAAGATGACATTATTGCAAAGTCCAAAGTGCATTCATGGAAGTCAGTAGCTGAAGTGAAAGGCAATTGTAAAATGAGTGTTTATGAGACAAACGTACTGAATTGGTTCTCTAGATTTATATTTGTTTGATTCTCTTGAGAATGTATTAAGGAATTTGTGTTCATGGTAGCTTCTGAAGAGGAAATATCTTGTTAAAACTTGGTTTATGGTCGCTGCTACAAAATTGATTTCTAGTGTAGTGCTCACACATAGGTGATTGTGAATAACACACATCAGCAAAAATGAATACCAATATTGGTAAAAATGGGCTTCCTCGGTGACTCGGACAGTAAAGAATATGCCTTTAATGCAGGAAAACCTGGTTCAACCCCTGGATTGGTAAATGTGTCTGTGAGATGCAACGGGTGACTCAGATAATTGCTTATAATAAAAACAATAATAGTAAAGCAAACAACCATATAATGATATTGACCAGTTGAGCCCTTGGTTTATGAGATTTATCTAAACATATATGTGTGAGGAAAATTATCTTGTCACAAATAAACAATAATTTTAGTAGATTAAATATGCCTTTTAAAATAAAGTATTATTACATCCTATATTTACATGTTTTGGAGTCAAATCTCAGTGTTTCAAACAACAGGAAATATATAATTAATGTCAAAATTTAAAATATTTTCTAGTATATTTATAAAGCCAAGTTTACCATGTGTTTTTCTTCAGAGCAGCAACCCCAAGCTTTGTTTGTGGTATATGTACAAAATAATGGTATTTGAACATCACATTGGAGGAAAATAGACCAGACTCTTCATGGTCACAGGGCCTGGTATTAGGCTGCCTGACTCTGTATTGCCATCCTCAAGAATGAGAGGTTCAGTCATTGTCTAAGTATTCCTGTAACCCATTTTTGGTTTATCAAATGAAGAAAATCTGCATTAAAATGTCTGGTTTTAGAATGAACAAAATATTTGTGATTAACATATCAGTTTAAGAACTACTAAAAGTTAAGTTCAATGATGGAGGAGATATGATTCAGGCACTAAAAGGATCAGTGCAAAGAGTGTTGGCC
>NW_011482086.1:0-1115 GCF_000754665.1 Bison bison bison | reverse complement strand
GAGAAAATGTTCTAATTTCATTCTTTTATATATAGCTATCTAGTTTTCCCAGCATCACTTGTTGAAGAGATTATCTTTTCTCCATTGTATACACTGGTCTCCTTTGTAGTAGATTAACTGATCATAAGTGTAAGGATTTATTCCTAGGATCTCTATTTATTTTCTTTGAGTTATGTATCTGTTTTTGTGCCAGTACCATACTGGTTTGATTACTATAGCTTTGTCGTATATTCTGAAGTCAAAGAGGATGATACCTCCAGCTTCATTCATTTTTCTCACAATTGCTTTGACAATTGAGGGTTTTAGTGAATTCCTGTGAATTTTAGGATTATTAATTCCAGTTCAGTGAAAAGTAGCATGGATATTTTGATAAGGGATTGCATTAAATATGTAGATTGCTTTGATGAATAATGGCTTACTAAAAATATTTATTCTGATTCATGAACATGGATATCTTTTCATTTCTTTGTATTATCTTTAATTTCCTTCATCAATGTCTTACGGTTTTCTGAGTATAAGACTTTTACTACCTTAGTTAAGCTTATGCCTAGATACTTTATTCTTTATGATGCCATTGCAAATGGGATTATTTTCTTTCTTTTTTTCTGATATTGATAAATAGAAAAGCAGCAGTTTTCTGTATATTTATCTTCTATCCTGAAATTTTGCTGAATTCACTCACTTGTTCTAACAGATTTTGGTGGAGAATTTTAGAATTTTTTAACATAGTATCATGCCATCTGTAAATAGTGACATTTTTATTTCTTTCCTTTCAATTTGGATGCATTTATTTATGTATTTATTTATTTTTAGGCCTGCTAAATTCTTTTTTGTTAATATAAATTTATTTATTTAATTGGAGGCTAATGATTTTACAATATTGTATTGGTTTTGCCATACATTGACATGAATCCGCCATGGGTGTACATGTGTTGTTCTCCATGCTGAACCCCCATTCCACCTCCCTCCCCATACCATCCCTCAGGATCATCCCAGTGAACCACTCCTGAACATCCTGTATCATGCATTGAACCTGGACTGGCGATTCACTTCATATATGTAATATACATGTTTCCATGCCATTCTCCCATATCATCCCACCCTTGCCCTCTCCG
>NW_011482085.1:16381-17657 GCF_000754665.1 Bison bison bison | reverse complement strand
GAAATAAGCAAATGAATGCCCAAACCTATTTCATTTGTCTCCTTGTATTACTTGAAATATAGTCTTTTTCCCACCCTAAGGATGAAGAAAGAGTAATACTTATCTCAGAGAAATTCTTAAAATCAAAGAACTGGAGTATTGAGGTTGCCATATCTTAATGGGAAATGTGACTTAATGAGTTTATTATATTATTTGTGTTCATAGAACAAAGAACACTCCCTATTTGATGAAGTAGTGTAATATTAATACAAGAGCATTGGATTTAGAGTAAGAATACTTTGATTTTACTACCTACTGTGTGACTCTCCTTATTGCATAGGATGTTGGCAAGTTCAAAAGGAAATGATGAGTGTTTGTTCATTCATTCCTTTCAGAGATATTATTGAGTTACTAGTTTATGTAAGGTATTGTGTATTAGATGCTGGGTATATGACAGTAAAGAAAATAGTGTCCTGGCCCTGATTTCACTTATAGCCTAATGGCAGAGACAGTCAGTACAGAAGTAAATTTGTGTTTACAAAGGACCATGAAGTGTGCTCTGAGAGAATAACAGTGGTGTTCAGTCACTCAGTCATGTCTGACTCTTTGTAACCCTATGGTGGTGGTTTAGTTGCTAAGTCATGTCTGACTTGTGACCCTATATAGACTGTAGCCTGCCAGACTCCTCTGTCCACGAAACTTTCCAGGCAAGAATACTGGAGTGGGTTGCCATTTTCTTCTCCAGAGGATCTTCCCAACTCGGGGGTTGAACCGGCTTCTCTTACTTCTCTCCTGTGTCTCCTGCATTAGCACGTGGATTCTTTACCACTGAGCCATCTTGAAAGCTCAAATAACAGGGGAGGACCTGCTTTAATTAGAATGAACAGAAAAGGCCTCGCTGAGGAGGTAGCATTGATACTGGGATATAGAATAAGAAGAGGATTGGAGGGTTCTATACAACATAGTGGGGCTTCCCTGGTGACTGAGTGGTAAAGAATCCACCTGCCAGTACAGGAGATATGGGTTGAGAAGATCCCCTGGAAAAGGAATTGGCAACCCACTCTAATATTCTTGCCTGGGAAATCCCATAGACAGAGGAGCCTGGCAGGCTACAGACCATAGGGCTGCAAGAAGAGTTGGACACAACCTAGTGAGTAAACAACAACAACAATACCACATAGTAAGATAGCTTGTGTGGCAATTGTGAAGCAAGGAAGATTTTGAAATGTTGAAGGAACTGAAAAAGGAGCAATGTGACCGGGATGTAAGGTGGAAAGTCATGCAAGATGAGGTTGTA
>NW_011482085.1:15463-16017 GCF_000754665.1 Bison bison bison | reverse complement strand
ATGCCAGTATTCTTGCCTGGAGAATCCCTAGAATAGATGAGCCTGGTGGGCTACATACAGTCCATGGGGTTGCAAAGAGTCAGACAAGTCTGAGTGAATAAGCGCACAAGAGAAGAAAGGATGTTGAGGAAGTGATTATAATGGTAGGCCATTGAATATACTGGATCAGAAGGGACAAGAAGACAGAAGAGGTGAGAACAGACTCAATATATTGGAGCCTTTATGAAGTTCATCCATTTGTTCATTCAACAAAGAATTTGAGGGGTTAAAATATACAGTGTAAATGAAAAAAATTTTAATATTAGAATTAAGTGAAAAATTTATTAAAATTAAATATAACTATAAAGTATATAACTATACATGTAAAAGACTGATAGAGCAGAGAAAACAGAAATTGTAATACATGATTACATGTAAGGTAATACATGATTACATGTAAGGTAATACATGATTACATGTAAGGAGATCAGTTCAGTTCAGTTCAGTTGCTCAGTCGTGTCCGACTCTTTGCGACCCCATGAATTGCAGCACACGAGGCCTCCCTGTCCATCACC
>NW_011482085.1:11864-12723 GCF_000754665.1 Bison bison bison | reverse complement strand
CTTATGATTGTGTAGGGAGGGTATCATTGCTTTCTTTTATAGCTGATGAAAGTGAAACTCAGACTACTCAACTTGATCTAGCAACCAGATCTTTAGATCCCCCCCCTGTTCTGTCTGTTTTCTATTCTGCACTATTTCCTTAATAGCATGATAATACCTACCTTGGGTGATCACTTTTGGATAAATTTGAAATTTTTTTGATCACATATTTTCCCCATGTGTCTGAATTCATTCCAGTGTGTATATGCCTGTGGAATATCTTAAGAAGGTTCACCATTATTTACATCACTAGAGTATATATTGTACTTTGTGATTTAAATTATGCTGCAAAATTTAGGGGGAGTGAGAAGAAACAAGCATCATCACAAGCAATAAAATACTTGCTCCCCCTCTCATGATTCCAGTCTTCACTACTGATCCTGTACTTTGTTGCTGGTGTTGTTCAGTTGCTAAGTCATGTCAGACTCTTTGCAACCCCATGGACTGCAGCACACCAGGCTTCGCTGTCCTTCACCATCTTCATAGGAGCCCATTCTGCCTCTCCACGTTATTGTTAGGTCATATCTCCATTGTCCACTGTTGTCTTTGCCTGCTGCCAGGGAATAAAAAATTTTTCTCTACATTTCTAGGTTCTTCTGGCTGATCTAAGAATTAAAATTGACATGAGGCATGTTCACAGGAGAAAACCAAAGTTCAGTAACATACATACATGTGCGGACAAAAAAAAATGTTGCCTGCCAATTCTGTAAACAAAGAAATGTTGCCTGCCAGTCCAGCAAACAATCAAGGTTACCGGCATCACCCCAGCAGCCACTGTAGCCTGTGTGCCCCCAACTCCCCCTCCCCCCACCACTCCATG
>NW_011482085.1:11254-11764 GCF_000754665.1 Bison bison bison | reverse complement strand
GCACTAAAATGATTACTTGAGATGTCTGGTTTTTGTGATTAGCAGTCATCTTTTGATGTTCAACTACATGTTTTTGTTTTCAGCAAAAACTCCTATATATCCTGGCTTCTCCCTTACTTCTTGGAACAGTTCCTCAGAGCTTTCTGAGAGGCTGTTTATAGTACTCAGTGAAGTCCTCAAATAAAATGTAACTCATAACTTTTACGTTGTGCATCTTTATTCTGTCAACATCTAAGCCATAGGCAAACTGAATAACTCACCAAAATGACCAAAGCCCTCACCTTAAATACCATCTTCAGCTAAAGAAAATGTTGAAGTGGGGAGAGTAAGTTATGGGAAGTTACCTGGAAAAGCACAGCAAACGAGGGCAATTGTGATAAAAATTTAAGTCCTGCTTTCTCCATTGATGAGAGTTTCTAGATATTTGGTCATCTTCCTCTTTACTGCCAAGGAGATACCCTTATAATTGGAAATTTTCCTTACAAATGTAAATTTTTTTTTTTTTTAAAA
>NW_011482085.1:10268-11154 GCF_000754665.1 Bison bison bison | reverse complement strand
CTATGCCACCATCATACCTATTGCCGATTTAGGCAAAATTACTTTAGCCTTTCCCTCCTAATTTCCCTAGTCCACTATTTGCCAGGTATATGAATTTCTGTGTGTCTCAGGTAGCTCTGCTGTACTTGAGGAAATTTAGGATTACAGCTGAGTGTTCAGATGCCATTGCCTTACTTAAACCTATTTTGAGGCATTTTTTAATCTCTCATGCTCCTTAGCTAAATCATATCAATCTGATCATCAGGAAATATCTCTGTCTTATCCTTTTCTGTTTCTATTGCCACCACTCTAATTCAGGGCCCTGTCATGCATATACCCTTAACCCCTTTTCCTCCTCTCACTTCTTTTTATTCACTTGATAAAATCACAATCTTTCTGTAAAACTAGCAACTTTCTGCCCACTATGTGCTTGTACCCATGCAGTGAAAGAAGCTAGCAAAAAACACATGACTTGCCATCACTTTAAATTCATGACCACAGAGCTAAAGTTAGACGCTTTAATTTTACCCTCCTAGTCCATTTCCTCCCTCCTTTTTCTAGGTATTTTTTCATACATTCTCTCTCCCTAAACCCCCAATACCATTACCCCATCCTCACTCTCTACTGAGAACTTTCCTTCCTATATTTGCATAGTATTTAAGAGTTTACAAAGTACTTTGGCAGGCCTTTTCTGACAATCTCTCCCTCATCTGTTCTAGGAAATGGCTAGTTTGAACAGCATTCTTTAGAGTAAATAATTTTTGTTATTCAGTTTGTTCTAGTATTTAGTTTATCTGTCTGTAGTTCAGAAATCTTCACCATTTACACTGCACAGATCAACCTGTGATTGTATTTCTGATTCTGAAAGAGGAGGATCCTCATACCTCACTCAGAGGAACATTGTGTG
>NW_011482085.1:5320-7920 GCF_000754665.1 Bison bison bison | reverse complement strand
CATTTAAATCTACCCTTTGGTAATTAGGGAAGTAGTAGGAGGCTAAGACCTTTAAACTGCAAATAACAAATGGGGGACCTGGTAAAGCCTTTGTTCCCAGGAGGGCCCCACGGAGTCCTGCTCAATTTCAGAACCTAAGCTGGATGAGGAAACAAGAGGAAATCAGTGAACTGAAGATTTTGATGATCTGAAAGAATGGTGATAGTGAAAATAGTTGAGCCAGAAACCTGGAAGATTTCAGATAATTTCATATTTTAATTAGTGATTTTGGAGAAGTGTTAACAGGTAATGATAGCAAGGTGTAGGGAGTAGGTGGCTGACGTGGAATGGAGGAGAGTCATTGAAGATGAGGAGGTTAAGGAACTGAGAAGTCAGTGTATTAGATAGGCTATCCCACACTTTCATTAAATTAATCTTCCTTTTAAGTGGTAATAAAATATACTCCACTCCTGCCAATTTTTACTCTTAAAAAAAATCATTTGGAAGCAAAGTTATTACCATGAGTTGAATGCATTCTAAAGTCTGAGGCAATTCATGAGAGCTAACAATGTTCAATAGTTGTTTCCTCCATGTTCAGTAGTTTTACTATGAAATTTATTGTCTGAACCAAGCCTTTTTTTTTAGGTGGAGGGTGGGTTATTAGTGTTCGCAAGAGACATGTTTAAATGACAGCTCTAGGACAGCTATGCTATGTTATTCGAAGTCCATTCTCCAAGGAATTTGAAGAGCTCTCAGAATGGACACGTTAACTTAGCTGTTGCGGTAAGAAAGATGTGTGAATTTTCAATTTCTGCCTCTGTGCTATCTCCTCTGTCTTGGTATATACTCAGGTTTTAACTTTTGGAAAACATTTCTTCAAACCTTGCTTCCCAGTCAAGCCACCTGTCTTCTTCCTTTCATTGCTATAAACATTTACTTTTTCTTTATTTATTGAAAAGAGCTATTTTTCTTGAAATATATTGAGAAAAGCCATAATCTTGTCATCATAACATACCGCTTTTGTCTTTTGAGGGTATACTGTTTTCTGTTTGTGTATATGTATAGCTTTTTTCACAGTATTAGACATAGACTGTAAGTCTCATGAAGATAGAAGTCCTGTCTATTTTGTCTGCCACTGTATGTGTAGTATGTGCATTATCACTTTAGAAGGGACTCTATAATTAAACATCAAATGAATGGATGGTGTGCATTTCAAATAAATTTTTTTCTATTTAACCCTATTCTACTTTTTTCTATTAAACATGTATTTAACAAGTATTGTTTTACTATATCATACATTAGTAAATGATTTTGGATATTTCAAATAATTTACAAATTTTTATGATTACTGACAACAGTGAAATGTACATCTTCCTGCATTCATGTATTTGTTTACTATTATTCTTTTGTTGAAATACTTTTAAGATAAATTCCAAGGAATGGGATTACTAATTAAAAGGGTATGAGCATTTTTTGTCTGTTCAGCTTATTCAAAGAATTGTACAAAGGTCACCAAAGGCTTCCTAATTGCCAAATCAACCTACTTGTTCTAAGAAAGTTCTTGACTTCTCTTTCAATATTTAACACTAATTTTTCATCACCTTTTTACAACTCTTTCCTCTCTTGGCTTAATGACATGGCATTATTTTGGTTCTCTTTCTACCTCCCTGGCTGATTTTCTTCCTTGGAAACCACCCCACAGTGTAACTTTTTCCAAGATTCTGTCCTATTTGCTCTAACACTATTATCTCTATATTAATAATTCCCAAACCTATCTCTTTACCCCAACCTCTTTCTTAAGCACCAGGCTTGCATTTCTTGATATCTCATCAGTGTCCCAGACCATATACTCATCATCTCTAAAAATGAATTAATTTTACTTTTCCAATCAGTTTTCCCTAACCATTCTATCTCTGCTAATGCTGCTTCCATTTCTTGAGTCTGGACACCATGAAAGCACTACAGTTCTTTTTCCTTCCTTGCTTTATCCATTGTCAGTTGCCCTGTTATATAAATTCTAATTCTTCACTGTCCCTTGTTTCTTTCCCTTTGTTTTTCCTGAACTTATTCATTCAATAAATGTTTATTGAGAACTACCATGTGCCAGGCCCTAAGGCACTGAGGGTTTAGCAGTGAACACAACAGACAAAATCCTGGCCCTCTTGGAGCTGATATTCTAGTGGAAGAAGACATACAAGCAGATAAGTAAAATGTATAGAATTTCAGATGATAAAAGTTATATGGAGAAAAATTAGGAAAGTTGGATAGGGAATATGGTGACAAGAGGTGTATGTGCTTACAATTTTAAAATGGTATTCTCCAGGAAAGTTTACTTAGAAGGTGACATTTGAACAGAGATTTGAAGTTCAGAGGCTTCCCTGATAGCTCAGTTGGTAAAGAATCTGCCTGCAATGCAGGAGACCTTAGTTCGATTCCTGGATCGGGAAGATCCCCTGGAGAAGGGATAGGCTACCCACTCCAGTATTCTTGGGCTTCCCTTGTGGCTCAGTGGGTAAAGAATCTGCCTACAATGCAGGAGAAAATGCAGGAGACCTGGGTTCGATCCCTGGGTTGGGAAGATCCTCTGGAGAAGGGAATGGCTACCCACTCCAGTATTCTTG
>NW_011482085.1:1778-2675 GCF_000754665.1 Bison bison bison | reverse complement strand
AATGCCATTTATTCCATGGAATGCTTTGTGATTTTCTGATTCTTTTCTGCATACTAAACTTAATCTCTCATTTCTTTGAACTCCCATGATATCTTGTCTATGCTTTTCCTAGATCTCTTACCTTTCTTTGCCTTTCATCTTAGTCATTTGTATTCAGTCTTCCTCATTAGATATTACATTCTGAAAGCATAGACTGTGTATTACTCGTTATATCCTCTTTAGTGTCTAATATAATGCCTTGAACATAGTAGATGCTCAATAAACATTTACTGATTAAAAGTGAATTTGTTCTCCTATTTATATACTTAGTTTTATATGAATTTTCAGATTTCTAAGTCATGCTTCCAAAGTATTTAATCTCTATGCAATTTGTTTCTTAGGTTATTCTGAGTGTTCCAGCTTAAAAGACTACTTTTTTTTTTTAATCTGCAGTTGCAGAGGTGAATTTATCTTAATTAAGCTTTGTTTTAATTGCCTAAGGACTTTGTACCAGGTCATAAATTGTTCTGATGGTAAAGGAGAGGTTTTATTAAATATGGTATCACACAGCAGGAATTCAGTGGGCTAATAACCTCACCTAAGCACTAGGATAGAGAAAAAAAGGCTTTGTATAGATGAAGTATATGTCACAAAATCCATACACTTAAGCTCGTGAACTTTATAGGGTAAGTTCTTCAGGTTCTTCAAATCATAATTTATTTATACATTATTGTGCTTAAATCATGATTATCGAATTTTCCAGCCAACAGCTATGAAGAGGCAGTTTAGAAATGTTAGAAAGGCTCATAGTAGATAGTAGGACGGAAAAGGCAATGGCACCCCACTCCAGTACTCTTGCCTGGAAAATCCCATGGACGGAGGAGCCTGGTGGGCTGCAGTCCATGGGGTCACTAAGAG
>NW_011482085.1:0-1678 GCF_000754665.1 Bison bison bison | reverse complement strand
AGCCTGGTGGGCTGCCATCTATGGGGTCGCACAGAGTCGGACACGACTGAAGTGACTTAGCAGCAGCAGCAGCAGCAGCAGATAGTAGGAGGGAAAGACAGCTGATTATAAGGATGAAGACAGAAAAAATGAAAAACAGGCCAAGGACTGACAGCAGTGTGCAACTAATAGCCCTTTATTACTTAAATAAGCCTTGAGGGCATCAGTGTGTTATAATCCAATACAGTAAATGTTGTTCACAAAAATGACCCGAATTTATAAAAAAAAAAATTAAATTGTGACCATCTACCTTATTATGCTTATAAAGATAAGTAGTGAGTATGTGTTTAGATTTCTGTTCAACAGATGAAACACTTTGTTTCTGAAGTATGTTTAAACTCTTAACTAGGTGGATAATTTGGATAGCTCATTCCTGAGAGGTTTTACTGCATTAATGTATTCTTTCCTGTTCAACTCCCTCTAACTAGAATTGAAATACAATGGTGAAGCAGCAAGGACAGTAAATCCATAAAAATGAATTGTTCATTCACACTACATTTATAACATAGGAAATATGATTATAGAACAGATGTTGACTGACTGAAATGCTGTATGCTCAATCATGTTAGTGTTTATTTGATAAGGAATGCCATTTGTTTAGCTTCACTCATTTATTCAGTGACTGTGGCCTGGAATTTTATTAGATGTTATATGGCTGTACCTCTCTACCCATCAGAATGCTCAGAGAATGTGAACTTGAATGAGACTGGGTAAGAACTTAGTACTTTTTAGCTTGGACGGTAAAGCTGAAAAGATGTATTTTAGAAGATTTTAGATTTTAAACCTCTTGGTTTTATCTTATTTCATTTACATATAGGTGCTAGAACAAAGAAACAAGAGTTTGGTAGTATTCATTACTTGATTAACTTTTTTTCCTGAAATTTGCATCTTCTTAAAATTCTTTTCAGTGACTAACTACAGAGAGAGAGGACCAAGAAAATTTCCTGAAACGGAACCATTTACAACTGATGTGTTTCTGAATAATGGAGAAAACTAAGATTTAATTTTAAAAGTACTGCAGACCTAAACAGCTCTTTTATTTGAAATAAATTATTCAACCAATTTTTCATTTTCCCTTGGAGCCAGTTAACAAATATCTTTTGTGTTGTAGCAAGATCACAGCAAATGATTCCATGGAAACATTCATTCAAATGTATTTTATTAGCTGATAATATCTGAGCTGTTATGCTATAGAAACAAGTACAATATATATTTGAATGAATAGATTTGAGATCTAGATAATTTGGAAGAATCATTTCAAAATTTTTATTAACTGTGACATCTAGAACTGTCATTTTAGACTATATTGCAACATACTGTACAATTCAAGATATAGTGTAAAAGAGTTCAAAAATTAAGACCATAAGAGAATGGACTTATGGACACAGTGGGGGAAGGAGATAGTGGGACAAATGGAGAAAATAGCATATACAATATTGTAAAGTAATTAGCCTCCAATTAAAATAAATATATTTAAATTAAAAAAATAAATATGTACTGTAATGTGTAAAATAGATAGCAACATATTTTAGAAAGAACTTTCCCCATTTTTGAGAATAAAATAAATAGGACTCTAGCTGCTGCTGCTGCTGCTGCTAAGTCGCTTCAGTCGTGTCCGACTCTGTGCGACCCCATAGAC
>NW_011482084.1:15905-17199 GCF_000754665.1 Bison bison bison | reverse complement strand
AAAACAATAAACTAGAGAGTGGATCAGAAGTCAAAGGAACCTAAATGAGAAGCTTATTTTATCAGTAGTCAAGAGGAACTCTATGTCTTTTTATTAAGACCTCCCATTTGCAAGACACCAAATGCAAAAGCCAAAGCAGGTCCCATGGACTCATGATGAGTGCACAATACTGCTGGCCCAGAGGCTTCTCTTGATGGGCAGAGGTCAAGAGCAAGTCTATGTGCCTAGGGTCAGAACGCATCTGCCCAGGATCACATCCACATATCAGCGGGAATCAAGTCGGAATCCCCGAACTGTACATGCTCCTGGCCAAGTCCCTCACTCCAGTGCCTTTCCTACAGGCTTGTCACTCATTTCTGCCTTGAGATGATCATGATTAAGTTTCACTTCACCATCTCTTCAATTAACTGCCGTGGGCAACTAGAAATATGAATGCAAAAGATTGAAATAGGACCCTTATCTTATACCACATAAAAAACTAAACTCAGAGTTGATTAAAGATTAAATGCAAGATTTGAAACTATAAATCAACTAGAAGAAAACATCCTGGAGAAGTTATAAACAATGGTCTTAGAAGTGATTTTATGTATGTGACACCAAAAGCATAGGCAACCAAAACAAAAATAGAAAAGTAGGACGACTTCAAACGATTAAACTGCCTCCCTCAAAGAACATCAAAAACACATTTACATAGAAGGCAAGCTGATGGTTACCAAATCTCAAGTTGGGGCTGGGGGATGAATTGGGAGATGGGGATTATCATATATATATATATAGACACCACTATATCTAAAATAAATAACCACAAGGACCTACTACAAAACCACAGGCAACTCTGCCAGAAATTCTGTAACAACATAAATGGAAAAATAATTTGTAAAGGAATAGATATGTGTATGTGTGCCTGTGCAAGCTCAGTTGATTCAGATGTGCCCTACTCTTTGTGACCCTATGGACTGTAGCCTGCTAGGCTCCTCTGTCCATGAGATTCTCCAGGCAAGAATACTGTAGAGGCTCGTCATGTCACTCTGAGCATATCTTCCCAACCCAGGGATTGAACCCGAATCTCCTTCATTGCAGGGTGATTCTTTAACAACTGAGCCAAGTAGGAAGCCCAAATACATGTATATGTAAAGGTTCATCACTTTGCTGGACACCTGAAACACAACATGGTAAATCAAATATACTCAAATGAAAAAAAAATAAAAAGAATCCATCAACGTGTAGAAAAATTAGCTCAAAACATTAATTGGAAAATGCAGTAAGATTCCCAAACTTACTCTCAAAGAAAGAT
>NW_011482084.1:15379-15805 GCF_000754665.1 Bison bison bison | reverse complement strand
CAGGGCTATGTGGAGTAACAGGAGGTCTGTGGGAACCCCGGACTCCCCCCTCCAGGAGCATGAGCTCGGGCGCTTGCTCCCAAGCCACAGTGAAGAGGACAGATTGAGACCGCATTTGTGGATGCCTGTTTTCCCAACTACTGCCCTCACTTATACACGCCCCGCTTACTCCGTGTGGCCGATCTGCACTGGAGCAGGGGCTGTCATCATCAGGCAGACAGCTGGAATGTGTGAAATAGAAGTGTATCTGGACCAGTGCGGCCTGCAGGTGGAAGAGCTGGGGTTATGCTCATGGAGGGCACGTACATAGGCAGCATATCAGGAGAAGTCCTGATCTCTGATGGAGGCCAGACTGCCACAGCAGATGACCCAGTATGTGCCCAGAGCCCATGAGGGTCTCACCTGCTGAATTGCACCCCTCTTCAA
>NW_011482084.1:13308-13514 GCF_000754665.1 Bison bison bison | reverse complement strand
GCCCCATCATGCGGGTGGAAGAGTCGGGGGATGCTCATGGAGGGCACTTACATAGGCAGCGTATCAGGAGAAGTCCTGATTTCTCATGGAGGTCAGACTGTCACAGCAGATGACCCAGTATGTGCCCAGAGCCCATGAGGGCCTCACCAGCCCAATAGCATCCCTCTTCAAAAGGGCAGGTATATCAGAAGCTGGGGGAAGTAATC
>NW_011482084.1:11360-13208 GCF_000754665.1 Bison bison bison | reverse complement strand
CTCTGCTTTTTAATATGCTGTCTAGGTTAGTCATAACACTACTTCCAAGGAGTAAGCTTCCTTTAATTTCATGGCTGCAGTCACCATCTGCAGTGATTTTGGATCACGAAAAATAAACTCAGCCACTGTTTCCACTCTTTCCCCTTCTACTTCCCATGAAGTGGTGGGACCAGTTGCCATGACCTTCGCTTTCTGAATGTTGAGCTTTAAGCCAACTTTTTACTCTCTTCTTTCACTTTCATCAAGAGGCTCTTTAGTTCTTCTTCACTTTCTGCAATAACGGTGGTGTCATCTGCATATCTGAGCTTATTGATATTTCTCCCGGCAATCTTGATTCCAGCTTGTGCTTCCTCCAACCCAGCGTTTCTTACCATGCACTCTGCATATAAATTACATAAGCAGAGTGACAATTTACAGCCTTGATGTACTCTGTTTCCTACTTGGAACCAGTCTGTTGTTCCATGTCCAGTTCTAACTGTTGCTTCCTGACCTGCATAGAAGATTCTCAAGAGGCACATCAGGTGGTTTGGTATTCCCATGTCTTTCAGAATATTCCACAGTTTACTGTGATCCACACCGTCAAAGGCGTTGGCATAGTCAATAAAGCAGAAATAGATATTTTTATGGAACTCTCTTGCTTTTTCCTTGTTCTGGCAGATGTTGGCAATTTGATCTCTGATTCCTCTGCCTTTTCTATAATCACCTTGAATATCCGGAAGTTCCTGATACACATATTGCTGAAGTCTGCTTTGGATAATTTTAAGAATTACTTTACTGGCATGTGAGATGAGTGCAATTGTGCGGTACTTTGAGCACTCTTTGGCGTTGCCTTTCTTGGGGATTGGAGTGAAAACTGACATTTTCCAGTCCTGTGGTCACTGCTGGGCTTTCCAAATTAGCTGGCATATTGAGTGCAACACTTTCACTGCATCATCTTTCAGGATTTGAAATAGCTCAACTGGAATTCCATCACCTCCACTAGCGTTGTGGGTAGTGATGCTTTCTATGGTCAACTGGACTTCACATTCCAGGATGTCTGGCTCTAGGTGCATGATCACACCATCATGATTATCTGGGTCATGAAGATTTTTTTTGTACAGTTCTTCTGGGTATCCTTACCACCTCTTCTTAATATCTTCTGCTTCTGTTAGGTCCATAACATCTGTCCTTTATCGATCCCATCTTTGAATGAAATGTTCCCTTGGTATCTCAAATTTTTTCAAAAGATGTCTAGTCTTTCCCATTCCGTTGTTTTCCTCTATTTCTTTGCATTGATCACTGAGGAAGGCTTTCTTATCTCTTCTTGCTATTCTTTGGAACTCTGCATTCAGATGCTTATATCTTTCCTTTTCTCCTGTGCTTTTCACTTCTCTTCTTTTCACAACTATTTGAACGGCCTCCCCAGTCAGCCCTTTTGCTTTTTGGCATTTCTATTCCATGTGGATGCTCTTGATCCCTGTCTCCTGTACAATGTCAAGAATCTCCATCCATAGATTTCAGGCATTCTATCTGTCAGGTCTAGTCCCTTAAATCTATTTCCCCCTTCCACTGTATAATCATAAGGGATTGGATTTACATCATACCTGAATCGTCTAGTGGTTTTCCCTACTTTCTTCAATTTAAATCTGAATTTGGCAATAAGGAGCTCATGATCTGAGCTACAGTCAGCTCCCAGTCTTGTTTTGCTGACTGTATAGAGCTTCTCCATCTATGGCTGCAAACGATATAATCAATCTTATTTCAGTGTTGACCATCTGGTGATGTCCATATGTAGTCTTTTCTTGTGTTGTTGGAAGAGGGTGTTTGCTGTGACCAGTGTGTTCTCTTGGCAAAACTCTGTTAGCCTTT
>NW_011482084.1:10046-11260 GCF_000754665.1 Bison bison bison | reverse complement strand
TCATTCCGATCTTAACATTCCAGGTTCCTATGCTATATTGATCTTTATAGCATTGGACCTTTCTTCTGTCACCAGTCACATCCACAACTGGGTATTGTTTTTGCTTTCGCTCAATCCCTTCATTCTTTCTGGAGTTATTTCTCCACCGATCTCCAGTAGCATATTGGGCACCTACTGACCTGTGGAGTTGCTCTTTCAGTACCTATTATTTTGCCTTTTCATACTGTTCATGCAGATCTCAAGGCAAGAATACTGAAGTGGATTGCCCTTCCCTTCTCCAGTGGACCACATTCTGTCAGACCTCTCCACCATGACCTGCCCAACTTGGGAGGCCCCACAGCGCCTGGCTTAGTTTCATTGAGTTAGACAAGGCTGCGGTTCTAGTGTGATTAAATTGTCTAGCTTTCTGTGATTATGGTTTCAGTGTTTCTGCCCTCTGATGCCGTCTTGCAACAAATACCAGCTTACGTTGGTTTCTCTTACCTTAGACTTGGGGTATCTCTTCACGGCTGGTACAGCAAAGCACAACCACTGTTCCTTACCTTGGACGAGGTATATCTCCTCACTGCCACCACTCCTGACTTGAAAGTGGAGCAGCTCCTCTAGTCCCTCCTCTGCCCATGCAGCCACCACTCCATGTACGTGTTTATCAGTCCTCATTATTCATTAGAAGGACTGATGCTGAAGCTGCAACTCCAGTACTTTGTCCACCTGATGCAATCAACTGTCTCACTGGAAAAGATCCTGATGCTAGGAAGGAATGAAGGCCAAGGAGAAGGGGATGAGAGAGGATTAGATGGTTGGATGGCATTGGGGATTCCATGGACTTGAGTTTCAGCAAGCTCTGGGAGTTGGTGATGGACAAGGAATCCTGGTGTGCTGCAGTCACACATGGGGTTGCACAGAGTCGGACACAACTGAACAAATGAAATGAACTGATTGCAATAGGGAGAATGTTTTGAACACAAGTTCTTAAAGTGTCTCAAAATGGAACAGAAAAAGATATTTCATTAACATGGAAGATAAGGAGGGTGCGCAGCAACTATGTGTGTGTGTGTAAGTTTCTGTATGTGTGTGTGTGTGTTTGATGGGGAAAGAGGTGGGGATGGATGAACAGACAGCATGATGGAGCAGTTTGACAGGAAGTGTTTCTTTCTGTAGTGAGCTGATTCTTAGAATGAGCTGTTAAAGGAGTCAGAAATGTCTGTCTGTTA
>NW_011482084.1:7073-7633 GCF_000754665.1 Bison bison bison | reverse complement strand
CAGCCACTGTTTCCACTGTTCCCCATCTACTTCCCATGAAGTGATGGGACCAGATGACATGATCTTCGCTTTCTGAATGTTGAGCTTTAAGCCAACTTTTTCACTCTCTTCTTTCACTTTCATCAAGAGGCTCTTTAGTTCTTCACTTTCTGTCATAACGGTGGTGTCATCTGCATATCTGAGCTTATTGATATTTCTCCCAGGAATCTTGATTCCAGCTTGTGCTTCCTCCAGGCCAGCATTTCTCATGATGTACTCTGCATATAAATTACATAAGCAGAGTGTCAATATACAGCCTTGATGTACTCTTTTTCCTACTTGGAACCAGTCTGTTGTTCCATGTCCAGTTCTAACTGTTGCTTCCTGACCCGCATAGAGGTTTCTCAAGAGGCAGGTCATGTGGTCTGCTATTCCCATTTCTTTCAGAATTTTCCGCAGTTTACTCTGATCCACACAGTCAATGTCTTTGGCATAGTCAATAAAGCAGAAATAGATATTTTTATGGAACTCTCTTGCTTTTTCCATGATCCAGCGAATGTTGGCAATTTGATCTCTGATTT
>NW_011482084.1:4297-6973 GCF_000754665.1 Bison bison bison | reverse complement strand
TTCTTGATCCCTGTCTCCTGTACAATGTCACGAACCTCCATCCATACTTCATCAGGCACTCTGTCAGGTCTTGTCCCTTAAATCTATTTCTCACTTCCACTGTATAATCATAAGGGATTGGATTTAAGTCACACCTGAATGGTCTACTGGTATTCCCTACTTTCTTCAGTTTAAATCTGAATATAGCAGTAAGGAGCTCAGGATCACAGTCAGCTTCCAGTTGTTTTTCTGACTGTATAGAGCTTCTCCATCTTTACCTGCTAACGATATAATCAATCTGACTTCAGTGTTGACCATCTGGTGAAGTCCATGTGTAGAGTCTTTTCTTGTGTTTTTGGAAGAGGGTGTTTGCTTTTACCAGTGTGTTCTCTTTGCAAAACTCTATTAGCCTTTGCCCTGCTTCCTTCCATACTCCAGAGCCAAATTTTCCTCTTACTACAGGTGTTTCTTGACTTCCTACTTTTGCATTCCAGGCCACTATAATGAAAAGAACAACTTTTTTGGGTGTTGGTTTAAAAAGTCATGTCCGTCTTCATAGAACCGTTCAACTTCAGCTTCTTCATTGTTACTTGTTGGGGCATAGACTTGGATTACTGTGATATTGAATGGTTTGCCTTAGAAACAAACAGGGATAATTCTATAGTTTTTGAGGTTGCATCCAGCTACGGCATTTTGGACTCTTTTGTTGACCATGATGGCTACTCCATTTTTTCTGAGGGATTACTGTCTGCCGTAGTAGATAGAATGGACATTTGACTTAAGTTCACCCATTCAAGTCCATTTTAGTTCACTGATTACTAGAATGTTGACATTCACTCTTGCCATCTCCTGTTTGACCACTTCCAATTGCCTTGATTCATGGACTTAACATTCCAGGCTCCTATGCTATGTTGATCTTTATAGCACTGAATCTTTCTTCCGTCACCAGTCACATCCACAACTGGGTATTGTTTTTGTTTTGGCTCAATCCCTTCATTCTTTCTGGAGTTATTTCTCCACCAGTCTCCAGTAGCATATTGGGCACCTACTGACCTGGGGAGTTCTTCTTTCAGTATCCTACCATTTTGCCTTTTCATACTGTTCATGCATATCTCAAGGCAAGAATACTGAAGTGCTTTGCCCTTCCCTTCTCCAGTGGACCACATTCTATCAGAACTCTCCACCATGACCTGCCCAACTTGGGAGGCCCTACAGGACCTGGCTTAGTTTCATGGAGTTAGACAAGGCTGTGGTTCTAGTGTGATTAGATTGACTAGATTTCTCTGATTCTGGTTTCAGTGTGTCTGCCCTCTGATGCTGTCTTGCAACACCTACCATCTTACGTGGGTTTCTCTTATCTTGGACGTAGGGTATCTCTTCACGGCTGATCGAACAAAGCTCAGCCACTGCTCCTTACCTTCGATGAGGTATATCTCCTAACTGCCACCACTCCTGACCTTGAACGTACAGTAGCTCCTCTAGTCCCTCCTGTGCCCATGCAGCCACCACTCCATGGACGTGTGGTATCAGTCCTGATTATTCACTAGAAGGACTGATGCTGAAGCTGCAACTCCAGTACTTTGTCCACCTGATGAAAAGAACTGTAACATTGGAAAAGATCCTTATGCTAAGAAGGAATGAAGGACAAGGATAAGGGTATGAGAGAGGATGAGATGGTTGGATGGCATCAGGGATTCAATGCACTTGAGTTTCAGCAAGCTCTGTGAGTTGTTGATGGACAAGGAGTCCTGGTGTGCTGCAGTCCATGGGGTTGCACACAGTCGGACACAATTGAACAAATGAAATGAACTGATTGCAATAGGGAGAATGCTTTGGACACAAGTTCTTAACGTGTCTCAAAAAGGAACAGAAAAAGATATTTCATTAACATGGAAGATAAGGAGGGTGCACAGCAACTATGTGTGTGGGTGTCAGTTTGTGTGTGTCTGTGTGTCTGTGTGTGTGTTTGTGTGTGTGTGTGTTAGATAGGGAAAGAGGTGGGGATGGATGAACAGACAGCATGGTGGAGCAGTTTGACAGGGAGTGTTTCTTTCTGTAGCGAGCTGATTCTTAAAAGGAGCTGTTAAAGGAGTCAGAAATGTCTGACTTTTAGTGCTTGCTCAAGCGTGGGGGAAATCTGAAGTTCAGAGGAGAGAAGCATGGCTAAAGTTTAGCCAAGCCTAGTCAGTGGCTATCTTATGGATGACTCTGAGCACTTGGCCAGTCTCTGCTGTTGTTTAAGAGAGGCTAAGTCAGCCCTTCGACAGTATGGTTGTTATCAAAATTGCAAATCCACGTGCTTGATGCAGAATGAGGCCCATCAAAACCAAATGTTAGAGTTTGCAACAGGGAAAAGTTTATTACAGATTCATACAAGGATGTGGGTGGCTCTTTTCCTAAGAACTCAAAGTTACTGAACGTTTTCAGTTAAGTACATTTAAAAGCAAATGTCACAGAGAGTTGTGGTAAGTTGTTATAGACTTCTTGGTGTCACATCCTTTGTGCTTAAAGTTAGGTCATGGTCAGGTAATAATGTTCTATATATCTCTACCAGATGAATGTTATTTTCTGTCATTCTTGCCCTGTCAAGGGAGGGCAAAGTCTCAAGGCACAACTTTCACCTTAAAATGTCCCATCCTGGATAAACAGAAATAGATCTCATTTGGGAGCTCCTTCAGGGCAAGATTCCCACATTCT
>NW_011482084.1:0-1175 GCF_000754665.1 Bison bison bison | reverse complement strand
TTAGGCCACTGTTATCCTAAGAAATTTGTGGGAGCAGTGTTTTCCCAAGGGCAGGGCAGTGGTGGTGGCCCAATCCTGGTGCAGATGACTAACAGGATCACGACACACAGATAAGGTTTTTGGGTGGGGGACACCATGCAGTTTGCGGGATCTTAGTTCCCTGACCAGGGATTGAACCGGTTCCCCTTCTAGTGAAAGCATGGAGTCCTAACCACTGGACAGCCAGAGAAGTCAGCACAGAGACTTTTGGTAAAATATTAATATAAGAATGTGTAAAAGCTGGTCTTATATTTATCACCATCGCCTAGTATTTCTGAATAAATAAAGTCGTAAAACATTCTTCCCCAATAAACTCTTTTGTTAGTCCCAGTTCTACCAGTTTTCAGGGTTTAAAAAGAAGAGTATTGAATATTTTACTTGGTGTTAACTTTAATTTTGAAGTGTTTGAATAGTTTTAAGGGCTAGTCAATCAAATATGGAGATATATAATGCAGAGTCTCTACCAGAGGAATCCTGTGTTTTTTCAGAAAACATTTTAGAAAGAATTAAAACAGAGTTTCACCATCAGCATCAAAAGAGTTGAGTTCAGGTTTTAAGTCAATGCTAAGGTATCTTTTATCTGGACTGCGGCTCCCTAGTTAAATCTTTCTGGCACTTTAAATACTGAGAGACACAGTTGATGATTCAAAGTCAGTCACTGAATGTGATTTAAAATCATTAAGAGTGAAGGAGACCCTAGGTTTGTTGTCCTTTCAAAGGAAGTGGGAGCACTATCAACCCTGCCTGTTAAAATTAGTCAGGTAAGCATCTACCAGGATGATATGGACAGAGAGACCTTATAGGTGGGTGCTGTGATTCCAGATCTGTATATATTATCACCATTTAACACTATCACACTTTAATTCCCTGTTGCAGGACTGACTGAAATACTTGCTGTTAGGGGAAGGTAACAGATTGCTAGACCTGGAGAGCTGAATGTGAAAGTTGCTCAGTCATGTCCAAAGGTTGGTGACCCCATGGACTCTACAGTCCATGGAATTCTCCAGGCCAGAATACTGGAGTGCGTAGCATTTCCTTACTCCAGGGGATCTTCCCAACCCAGGGATCAAGCCCAGGTATCCCACATTGAAGGCAGATTCTGCACCAGCTGAGCCACCAGGGAAGCCAAACAATTC
>NW_011482083.1:14834-15715 GCF_000754665.1 Bison bison bison | reverse complement strand
CATCAATTCTTTGGTGCTCAGCTTTCTTTATAGTCCATCTCTCACATCCATACATGACTACTGGAAAAACCATAGCTTTGATTAGATGGATTTTTGTTGGTAAAGTAATGTCTCTGCTTTTTAATATGCTGTCTAGTTTGGTCATAGCTTTTCTTCCAAAAAGCAAGTGTCTTTTAATTTCATGGCTGCAGTCACCGTCTGCAGTGATTTTGGAGCCCCCCCGAAAATAAAGTCTCTCACTGTTTCCATTGTTCTGCATCTATTTGCCATGAAATGATGGGACTGGGTGCCAAGATCTTAGTTTTTTGAATGTTGAATTTTAAGCCAACTTTTTCACTCCTCTTTCACTTTCATCAAGAGGCTCTTCAGTTCCTCTTTGCTTTCTGCCTTAAAAGTGGTGTCATCTGCATATCTGAGGTTATTGGTATTTCCCCCAGCAATCTTGATTCCAGCTTGTACTTCATCCAGCCCGGCATATCACTGCATTAGATATTTACCAAACCACTGGAACAACTAGAGAAGTAGGACTCGGGGGTTACTAGTAGTGTTGTTGGGTTCCAGAATAGACCCCAGTAGTGAGATTTAAAGGTCAAAAGCTTCGATCCTTGATGCTACTGCCACTGCCTCACTATCCTCAACACCCATGAAGCTAGTGTAAAGTCACTAGAATACAGGTCAAGCTACCACAATTACTTCTGCCTTGTATCTCATCATCTTGCTCACCAGCAGTGATTACATCGGTGCTGCCATCTGCCTCAAACCAGCCTTCTTAAGCTCATGTTGGTGCATCTAATTGGTGGAACCTAATTTGCACAGAAAACCTTCCCTAAAAACAGCAGTTTATAGATTTCAAGTTTTTTATGCAACAGAAAACATCCTGG
>NW_011482083.1:8824-10964 GCF_000754665.1 Bison bison bison | reverse complement strand
GCTCCTCTGTCCATGGGATTTTCCAGGCAAGAGTACTGGAGTGGGGTGCCATTGCCTTCTCCAATGTATTCACTACCCAGTTTCAATTCTTATTAACATATGTCTCATTGTGGTATTTTCCCTATGCTTCAAAGTAAAACTGCTGAGTGCAAGGGTAAATGGTGTATGTGATTTTATAGATACTGCTAACTGCACTTCCAGAATAAGTTTCAGCATTTTGCATCCGAGTTGCTGTATATGAGAGTGTCTCTAGTCTGGTCAAGACAGTATGATGTGAAATTTTGAATTTTTGCCAGTATGTGAGAGATGATATTTCAGTATAGTTCTACTTTTTAAAAAAATTTATTAGTATTATTATTTTTTTTTACTTTACAATATTGTATTGGTTTTGCCATACATCAACATGCATCTGCCATGGATGTACATGTGTTCCCCATCCTGAACCCCTCTCCCATCTCCCTCCCCATACCATCCCTCTGGGTCCTCCCAGTGCACCAGCTCCAAGCTTCATGTATCCTGTATCGAACCTGGACTGGTAAGCCAGAAAGAAAAACACCAATACAGTATACTAATGCATATACATGGAATTTAGAAAGATGGTAACGACAACCCTGTATGTGAGACAGCAAAAGAGACACAGATGTACAGAACAGTCTTTTGGACTCTGTGGGAGAGGGACGGGGATGTGGGGGGGGATGATAGTTTTACTTTTAAAACACAAGTTCTTCAAATAAAGACAAATGACTTAGTGCATTTATCAGTGAAATAAATATATATTGAGTTGGTCAAAAAAGTTCATTTGGGTTTTTCCATAGCATGTTATGGAAAACTCCAAAGTAACTTTTTGGCCAACCCAATAGTTCTTGGACAGGTCAAAAAAAGGAAAGAAAGGACCAGGACTGAATAAAATAAAAAGAACCTATGCTATACATGTAATCACTGGAGATTAGAAAATTGGTCATCAATTCACATGCTGAGGAGATTAAACAATTAAAGAATGTTATATAAAAGCAGAAGATGACAGATTTACCCAGATGGATTTGTTAATTTCCTAAAAAAAGCATAAGTTACCACATTTTCTTAAGCAGAAGAAGAAAACTGAAGACGTCAATAGCTATGGAACACATTGAAAAAGAGGTTAAAGATACTACCCTATAAATCACAGGACACATTCCATTTTAAGTACAAAGTCTTCCAAAACTTCAAAGAACACATAATGCTAGGGAATAAAAACTCTTTTCTGAATATTTTTACTCATTTTATGAGTCTATCATTGTCTCAGCACCAAAACTGGGTGTAGATAGCACAACTTCAAAACACTACAGGTCAGTTTCACTTGTAAATCTATGTGTAAAACTCCTACATTAAAAAATTAGTACATCAAACCCAGGTTATGATAGTCTCATGTAATATGTTATAAACAGGATTTATGCTAAGTATGCAAATATATTCACATTGGATGCCCTATTAATGGTTTTTAATAGTTGAGATTAAAAGAGGACTTTATTATATATTCTTATTGTGGGGGATTAGATGTTCTCTGCTGAGTTTTTCCATAGTCTCATTAAGGTGGAAAATATCACTAAAGATTCAATTCTTCATAAAATATTTCATAAGTTCTTGTGTCAGATTTCCCTAAATCAATTTGAAACACAGTGTCTGTAATCAGTGGAGGTAAGATGCAGGGTCAGAGCTCTGGGAGCTGAGGGAAAACGGAAAATGATTTGGCTCTCTGAACGGAAACCATTTTCCCTATTCAACAAACCGGCAAACGTCTAATGACAAAGAATCACCATGGGACACGTTAGACCTCCCACAGTCCCAGTCCATTCCCTAGTCCTGAACCAAATAGGGAAATAATAAATTGAGAAAAAGGTGAAATAAAGTGTTGTAAAGAAGAGGTGGTTTGTCTAACTCAATATTTTTTTTATATATATATAGTTTTACATCTGATGCAGCTTTCTTATAGGAGCATTTGATTTGAAAGAAACCAAAACTTGTTTCAACTTTCTGGAGATCTGCAGATAAGTAAACCTGGTAGGTTTTCTTCATTTAGTGTCAAGCACTTGCTTGATACACTTGCTTGGGATTTCTTTCTTTAAAAAGGATTGGGACCTTTAACTAGAGAAAGAAACTTGGA
>NW_011482083.1:4507-5911 GCF_000754665.1 Bison bison bison | reverse complement strand
TCCCACCAACAGTGTAAGAGGGTTCCCTTTTCTCCACACCCTCTCCAGCATTTATTGCTTGTAGACTTTTGGATCGCAGCCATTCTGACTGGTGCATTTTAAATTAATGTTGAGAAGAACCATTAGGATCAGGGTCTACTTTTCTTGCTCCTGATAAAAATGAATGTTTTTCTTTGTAGGTACTTCATGAACCAAGAAAATAAATCTAGGGTGGCTGAGTTTGTGTTGCTGGGGCTCTCCAGTTCCTACGAGCTCCAGTATTTCTTCTTCATGTTGTTTAATTTCTTGTATATCATCATTGTGCTGGGCAACCTCCTCGTTGTACTCACAGTGATCTCTGAACCTGCCCTGCATACACCTATGTACATAATGCTCAGTAATCTTTCCATTCTTGATGTCTTTCTGGCCACTTATGCAACCCCCAAGATGATTCATGATTTCCTTCATGAACCCAAGACCATCTCCTTCGAGGGCTGCATGGCCCAGATATTCTTACTCCATGTCTTTGCTGGTGGTGAGATGGTGCTCCTTGTAGCTATGGCATATGACAGATATGTAGCCATATGCAAACCTCTCCATTATGCAACCATCATGAACTTGTGCAAATGTACAGGTCTGGTAGTAGGCTCTTGGGTGATTGGGGTCATGCACTCGTTGAGCCAATTAGCTTTCACTGTAAACCTCCCCTTCTGTGGTCCAAATGTTGTGAACAGTTATTACTGTGACCTTACTTTGGTCATCAAACTTGCCTGTACGGATACGTATGTCCCTGAAGTGTTGATGCTTTTGGATAGTGGTCTCATGGGAGTGGCTTCATTCTTGCTGTTGCTGGTCTCCTACACAGTCATCCTGGTCACTGTGCAATGTCGTTCCTCAACGGACATGACCAAGGCCCGCAGCACTCTGACTGCCCACATCATTGTGGTTACCCTCTTTTTTGGGCCCTGTATCTTCATCTATGCCTGGCCTTTCAGCAACTTCCCAGTGGATAAAGTCCTTTCTGTGTTCTCTACAGTTTTCACACCTATATTGAACCCCATAATCTACACATTGAGAAACAAAGAGGTGAAACTGGCAATGCATAAACTGAAGACCCGCTATGTATGTTCTAGGCTCCCTTCTCAACTCTCTCTCCTAAGACTAGATGTGTTGAGTTGAGTAGACAGAAATACACTTGAGGAAACACGGATTGTCTCTTTTCCTGGTAACCACCATCATTTTAAAAAATACTTTATTTGCTCAAAGTGATAAAGATAATGTATGTTCTTTGTTAAATATCTATTGTAAAGAAGCTTCCATACAATTATGCATTCTCTAACCACAATTATTTTTGACATAGTTTTATAGTTTATAGTTAATTTGCTTATATTTGCTACCTAATGTCAGTGAAAAGATATTTCACAA
>NW_011482083.1:0-429 GCF_000754665.1 Bison bison bison | reverse complement strand
AGTCTATGCTCTGACCAGTAACACTGAAGAAGCTGAAGTTGAATGGTTCTATGAAGACCTACAAGACCTTTTAGAACTAATATCTCCAAAAGATGTCCTTTTCATTATAGGGAACTGGAATGAAAAAGTAGGTCCACCTTAGGTAATAAAAAAATGTATCTTAGACTATCTTCTGATCAATGGAAGCTCTGGTATTTTTATCTTTCTCTGGAAAGTCCTTATAGTGAGGCTTGCTTATTTTAAGGAGTTAAAGTGAGGGATAAGATATCTCCTATTACAAGGAACATGCAAAAGAGATTAGCTTATTTATAAGGTGTCCTTAGTCTGGTATTCAGAGAAGGCAATGGCAACCCACTCCAGTACTTTTGCCTGGAAAATCCCATGGACTGAGGAACCTGGTAGGCTGCAGTCCTTGGGGTCGCTAGGAGT
>NW_011482082.1:12106-40053 GCF_000754665.1 Bison bison bison | reverse complement strand
TCCTTACTAGAAAACCATACTAGATGGACCTTTGTTGGCAAAGTAATGTCTCTGCTTTTAAATATGCTATCTAGGTTGGTCATAACTTTCCTTTCAAGGAGTAAGCGTCTTTTAATTTCATGGCTGCAATCACCATCTGCAGTGATTTTTGGAGCCCCCAAAAATAAAGTCTGCCACTGTTTCCACTGTTTCCCCATCTATTTCCCATGAAGTGATGGGACCAGATGCCATGATACTCCAGCATAACTGATAGAGTTTTTCATCCTTACGTATTACTTCTGTCTTGTTTTTGCTTCTAAGTCTTTTTCAGGGTCTAACCACCTTCTGGCCCACTTATCATCAGATCCCGTTGGCGGAATGAATCATCCCCAGTTCAATATCCCTCCTTGTATTTCACTCCGGAACACTGCTTCCCTAGGTGACTTAAACTCTAAAAAATGCAGAATGAGTTTACAGCATAATCACATGAAACATCTGCATGTTGAAAAAAAATCTGACTGCTCGAACTTTCTAACATTGCATCCACTGTGGCGTCACTTCCCCAGTCTCTTTGTTCCAGTTGCCCTCTTTGACACCATGCTTCCCAGTAACTCGGGGACCAGGAAGGTGCAGATCACATTTCCCAGACTCCTTTGCCGACTCCATCACTTCAAGGACGGACTCTCCAGGGAGAGTTGGAGCTTGGAGAAGGGGGATGGACTTCCTTACTTTTGTTCCTGTCACTGTTGCTATAGCAACAATGGCTTGCATCCAGGAGCAACAGTGGCCTCCTGGGTCCACATTCTCATGGCGTTACAGAACCCATCTCACAGTGTCCTCAAACAGGTGTCTGCAACAGCTAGTCAATACCCCTTTCATAGACCTGAGGACTGACTCTGAAAGGTCTCCCCTCAGGTCTGCAGAAGCACAGCTGGGCAGCGTGCCCCCTCCTCCAACACCTGAGGACCACAGGTGTCCTCCCCTGGCTCCTGGCTTCCTCCATTTTGTTGTCTCACTGAGGGGTGATATCCACTGCCTGCAGTTGCTTCTGGTTCTCTCGGCATTCTCTCTGAACAAATTCTGATGTAAGTCCCCTCTGTAAACCAAAGCACTACTCTGTTCTAATTGGCTGGATCCTGACTGACAGAACTGCTATCACTATTGTTTCTCCTGCTGCCGTTACTGATACTATTGCTGTATCATCCTAGAAATCTAGGTAACAGGTCTAGTTGCCTGCTAAGTCTCTTCAGTCATGCCCAACTCTTTGCAACCCTATGGACTGTAGCCCGCCAGGCTCCTCTGTCCATGGGGTTCTCCTGGTCTAGTTACTTCACAGTAAATGAACCAAGAGTAACACAGACATTTCCTGACTCACATTTGGTAGGTCAACTAGGTGAAAAATACCATTAAGACTATAGAACAGCCTTCCCTGTTGGCTTGGTAGGAAAGAATCAGCCTGCCAATGCAGGAGACATGGGTTCAATCCCTGATCAGTGAAGATCCCATATGCTGCAGAGCAACTAAGCCCATGGGCCACAACTATTGAGCCTGTGCTCTGGAGCCCAGGAACCACAACTACTGAGCCCACTTGCCCCAACTTTAATAGCCTGAGCACACTAGAGCTTGCACGCCTCTGCAACAAGAGAAGCCATTGCAATGAGAAACCTTTGCACCGTAACTAGGGAGTAGCCCCTACTTGCCACAAGTAGAGAAAAGCCCACACAGCAACGAAGACCAGCACAGCCAAAAATAAATAAATACTTTTTAAAAGACTGTATAGCCCAGGGACAGAGGAGCCTGGTGGGCTGCTTGTGGGGTTGCACAGAGTTGGACACGACTGAAGTGACTTAGCAGCAGCAGCAGCAGCAGAGCAACTAAAACAGCAATTTTAAAGGCAAAATGTGCAAACACTTTCAATTCTAGATATTATAAATGTGAAACAGAATTCAATTTCTATTTTCCATGTAACATAAAGAGGAACTGACTACATCTTCATCGGCTGACTGCTAAAGTCATCAACCCCCTGCTGGGAGGGTCTCCCCATAAGGGGACACAGCAGACAGCTCGGATATCCTGAATCTGGGAAACCCACGGCATCAGCTTCTGCTTTCTCATCTGTTGAGTTTCCACCACAGCATGTACTTTTTCCCCTGGAGATTTCCTGTTAAAGACTGAGTTAACTCTCTTTTGGATAGGCTCTACTAACCATGGAAAAACCACAGGCCCAGGGGACACCATAAAAGGCCATGGACCTGCCCGCCCAGCGATCGCCAGCTCGAGCCATACTGACGCTCCTTCCCTCCAGCTGCTGTTCCCCCATGAGGTTCCACCTGCTGCTCTCTGAGGTCTTCTTCTTGACCCTCTTATCACCAGGTAAGGTGGCGGCTGATTACCTGGGTCCACAGTTCAGAAAGCTGTTGGGAAGGTCAGACAAGACCCTGGAATCAGTCTTACAGATTCATAACCCTAATAGAATGACAACAGGGGAAGACGGTAGAGAGACCGTTCCTTCACTGTTAGCTGAATGCTGGATGGCATCATGTTCGGCTTTATCCTTACTTTGTAGCTTGGGATGTCTAGGTGAGGCACAGTGACCCATTAGTAGACAGGTAGATCGGAAAGGACTGGATTCCATCAGCATCTATCGTTATATCTATTCAGTAGGTCAGAAACAGATGGACAGAGACCTATTGACAGGATTTAGTGCAGAGGGTGCATCCTGGGGAACTCTGTCCTGTAGGTTTGCCTCCTGAAGGAACTGACAAATCAGCATAATAATGAGCACAACTCTCATTATGGGAGAGGTGTAGCCATGATTATAGAAGGAGGATGAACATTTTTAAAATCTGAACTAGACATCTTTGCAAAGTGAAAGAAGCACTTATCACTGTATCAGAACTAAGGCATAACTCAGACCTGTCTCATTTAAACTGGCCACTGGGCCACGCTACGTAAATGGCACGGACCCAGAAGAGGGTTTCAGAAAGAGAACTAGAGTCCCTAGGGAGGGATTACTCAGAAGATCGAGCGCTGGTCCACATTTTAGGAAGGGCTTCTTATGTTAAGTAGCATTGCACAGAGTAGGTACCTCAACATAAATTGGAGGCACTTAAGAGGATAACAGAGTTTGAAATACTAATGCATGTGTGATGTGGGAAGAAAATGATTGGGCTGGGAAATGGAGGCAGTCACATGAAATGTGAGACTCTGTGACCTTAAATCCTTAGGGCAAAGAATAAATATAAGACCTTTGAGAGGAGCCCGAAAGACTGTAAGACAAACCATCCACGCTGCTATCTCTGTGGCCTCACTCCCCCTCCCTTGTGGTAGGTCCTTACACCTTTGGATTTTAGTTAATTAGCTTTCCTTGAGAACCCAGATCACTGAGGGGCTCTTAAAAAAAGCTATCTGTAAATTATTCCACTTGTACTCTTTGTAAAGAACATAATTATTTGCTCACGTAGATGATTCCCTATCTTTAGTCCTTGAAGGACCAAACATGTTATTTTTCCACTAATCTGTACCCACAATGTCTTTCCTTCCTGATCATCTTTCATAATAAATTCATTTACTATACTCAGTATGCTATGTTCTTATGGTCTCAATAGAAAACGTGTTTTTGCAGCCATCCAAAGCTACCACTGTAAACCTCTTCCCTTCTTTTCTTAGTTCCCGGGTTCCAGTCTTAACCAAATAGCAATGTGCAAAACCCGAGTCAGTCCCCATGTTAGGACTGGTGATCACAGCATTGACCTTCCAGGAAACCCTCCACCTACCCAGTTGACCAATATAAGGGGCCCACTGCTCAAGTTTCAGTTCACAGACTTTTTTCCTTGAAAAAGAGAGTATTATAGGACATTAACATACCATTTTCAAGAGTAGAAATATTTCAGATATTCTCTAAGGTTTACTTTTTCTATAACAGCAGTAGCTTGAGAGCATCGAACTTGTAATCTTGGCCAAAGTTTAAATCTTTCTTACAACTTGATCATATTTGGTTTGTGTCTTTCAGTTATTTCTCAGTTTCTGGTGCATTGGTGGTACCCTGTGATTTCTGGCACCCCTGAACATTCTGTAAAAATGTTACTTACATCATTCCCATGGCATCTGGGGAGATACTGAAGGAAGGGTTCAAGTAGTCATTGACTTTCCTTCTTATGACTCATGGCATGGTTCAAACATTTCAAAACTATATTTATGTAATATTGACTGTGAACATTCTTATTTCTGATTTTCATGGAATTAAAGCTATATTTTACTATGAAATATTACCTGGATTTTTGTGTTCAAACTTTAACTTGGTTAAAGCAATACTCTTCTCTTCCTATTTAAAAAACAATGTTTACCAAGTGTCAATGTTAATTTACTTTTCCATTCTCCCCTTCAAACACATGTTTCAGTTACTTGACCAAGTGAGTATATTGTCTGTGTCATTCTGTTACAGTAAACAGGAACATAACACCAAATTTTAATCTAAAAATATTGACTTATCATTCTTAGCTAGGAATGGCCTCAATAGAGAAATATAAATATAATTAACAAGATTACACTCAAAATAACTTATTTAATAGACTTCATCCGTTATTAAATGGACTTTGTATTATTTCTTGAGGGGTAAAATATTGACACTATGCAAATTATCAACACATAGGTTAAGTCCAAAGTGAAGCTAATAACTATCTGTTTCCTAACTCTTGCTTTAGACAGATTTTTTTTTTTTTTTTACTAGAAGGCTAGTTTATTTAGCTCTACCATTAGAGAGCTACTTAGTAAATTAAATTTTCTACCATATAAGTTACTGGGAGGAAATAATGGTCTGGACACAATGACCAATTTTCAGCTTTCTAGTACCTTTTACTTTCTTAAGATTTAATTGAAAGGATCATTGAGAATGTCTACAAATTTACTTTTCCTCTGATTGATACACTTCATGATGAAAATTTCCTTGTCCATTGAGTTAGGTAGATCATATCTAATTTGGAAAGAAAAAATAACCTCTACTTCTTTCTGAGAATATTGAAACATGAAGAGATTGAGAGGTTTTCTATTCAGTTCAGCTCAGTTCAGTTACTCAGTTGTTGTGTCCGACTTTTGCGACCCCATGGACTGCAGCATGCCAGGCTTCCCTGTCCATCACCAACTCCTGGAGCTTACTCAAACTCATGTCCATTGAGTTGGTGATGCCATCCAACCATCTCATCTTCCGTCATGCCATTCTCCTCCCACTTTCATTCTTTCCCAGCATCAGGGTCTTTTCAAATGAGTCAGTTCTTCTCATCAGATAACCAAAGTATTGGAGTTTCAGCTTCAACATCAGTCCTTCCAATGAATATTCAGGACTGATCTCCTTTAGAATGGACTGGCTGGATCTCCTTGTTGTCCAAGGGACTCTCAAGAGTCTTCTCCAACACCACTGTTCAAAAGCATCAGTTCTTCGGTGCTCAGCTTTCTTTATAGTCAAACTCTCACATCCATACACAACTGCTGGAAAAACCATAGCTTTGCCTAGACAGACCTTTGTTGGTCAAGTAATGTCTCTGCTTTTTAATAAGCTATCTAGGTTGATCATAACTTTTCTTCCAAGGAGCAAGTGTCTTTTAATTTCATGGATGCAGTCACCATGTGCAGTGATTTTAGAGCCCCCCAAAATAAAGTCTGCCACTGTTTCCCCATCTATTTGCCATGAAGTGATGGGACCGGATGCCATGATCTTAGTTTTCTGAATGTTGAGTTTTAAGCCAACTTTCTCACTCTCCTCTTTCTATTAGTGTAGAATAAGCTGGTACCACAACTAAGTACTCACAGGGTCTTTTTTCCTGAAACTTTCCCTTACCCCTTATCTAAATGGATTGTAGGAAATATGAGGTGAAAATGCCATTTTTAAAGAAGATTGAGCACCGAGAAGCTGACTGAAGGAAGCTGCAATGTTAACTATATGAGTCTAAAAGCTTCCTGTGACCTACAAGCCCCAAATGTCCTGACTCTGTTAAATCAAGGCCACCTTATTTCTTATCAAAGTTATTTTTTTCCCCAATATGCACCATCCACACAGGTCTTTCTGTTCTTCAAATAAACTAAGCAAGGGACCTTGTTCCCTATATGCCTATCATTTCCGCACATGGATATCTGTTTGTCTATCTCATTTTCATCACTCAAATCTCAGTTCAAATGCTATCCTCAGAAAGCCTTTATCAGTCCATTTTTATTAACTCCATCCTCCAGACTATAACTGGCCCATTATTTTATTATTGTGTTCTAACCACTTATCACTTTCTGAAATTATCTTATTCTATTTTTGTATGGTCAGCTTTTCCCCACTGACTGTAGGTGCTATGAGAAATAGAAATATTTCTGCCATTCTCACTGTTCTATTGCTAGTGCAAAAAATGCCTAGTGAATAGAAGACATTTGGGAAATACTGGTTGAAGATCCGTATAAAGGAGTGAAAATAAGGACATTGGTGTATTTAGAACATACATTTTGTCCATCCCTTCATTGTTCAACATTACCAAGGTTACATTTGAAGACAAAACATATAAGGAAAGGAGGGAGCACTTTGTCATTGTTTTGGCTCTTGGGCAAAAAGGAGTCAGTGCATGTGATGAAGCAACTGGATGGACTCTTTGTCCAGTTTCTTTCCTCCATGTAGAAATACTCATCCTAGAACTCTTTTAATCTCACACCAAAATTTACAGGTTTATGTTCCCTTCATGGACAAATGATCTTACAGATTCTTCTGCAGTAAGAAGTGGTTTATCATCTGCAGTAAACCACTGTCTCAATCTGAATGGTGTTTGCAGAAGAGACACCTGCAAATTGACAGAGGATATACTTGGCACCTGCCGAAGAAGGTGGAAATGCTGTCGTGCATGGTGGATTCTTTTGCCAGTTCCAATGCCCATTGTCTATTCAGATTATCAAGCACCCCGTAAGAAGACTGCAAAATGAAACTTGAAAAATCATCGAAAAGGAAATGTCTTTGTGTCTAAACATTTTAGAATGTATATATTAAACATTATTGTTTTTATTATCAACTTCTATCATCCCTCGCCTATATATATATATATATATATAGTGAGTTCACATGTACCCTGATAACTGCTTTGAGACTCATTTTCAGATCCAGAAAATCTCTTTAAAATTAAGAAAAGTTGGGGTTGATATATATACACTACAATGTGTAAACTAGCCAGTGAGAAGTTTCTATAAAGCACACGAAGCTCAGCTGGGCAATCTGCAATGACCCAGATGGGTAGGATGGGGGTGGGGTGGGAGAGAGGGGTTTACATACATACATATATGTGTGTGTGTGTATATATATATATATAGATAGCTGATTTGCTTCATTTTACAACAGAAACTAACACAGCGCTGTAAAGCAATTATACTCCAATGAAAAACATAAGAAAAAAAGTAAGAAAGTCCATTTACTTAACAAATATTTAAAAATTTGTCACAGAAAGATAAAAAAAAATTAACCAACAAGTTGCAAAGATGACGATATCTTTATATACAGTGCAATTAAATAGACACACAGAGTTCAAAGAAAATGCAAAAACCAAATCTAGAAATGATCCAGGAGTGGAGGAGATATAAATAGGGAAAGGGGAGAAAACTGGAATGAGGCAAGAGGAAATAATTTGAGGTGATTTATAAGTATTATAAGTGCATGGCAGATAACTGCAAAGAGATGAGATCAAAAAGGAGGGAACAGAAGGTTTAAGACCAACAGAAATAAATGTACTAACAAATAAAACCTCAGTTAACAACAAAATATATCGATGTCCTCCTGCAATGAGGAAACATTGTGATAACTTAGAGATTCTCAATTGTTTTCCTCTACACAAATAATTCTCCTTTTTAGAACCTAAACATTTTTTACTGTAAAAAACATAGTAACCTCTTTCAAGGGTATGCTTTCAATACCCCTTTTAAATAGATTTTTGATGTGTCACAACTTCTGACTACAACTTCACTTTCTTCCCTAGAATTATAAGGTATCACTTTCCTTGCATGCCCTTAGGACTTGAGTTCAACTACATACCTCAAAGTTGTCCTTAGAAGGAGTCAGTTTTCAGTCACATGTAAAACTTCAATGATTAAGGAAGTGTGGTTCGGTAGTGAAGATTCCCCTTCTTTCAGCATATAATGTAGTATTTATGAAATCAACTAATGTTTGACGAGGGAGCCAAGAACACTCAATGGGGAAATGACAATCTCTCCAACAAATGGTGTTGAAAAAACTGGATAATCACATGGAGAACACTGAAATTGTACCCCTACCTTATACTACTCACAAAAAGTTAACTTGAAATGAATTAAGGACTTAAACATAAGATCCTATACCATAAAACTCCTAAAAGAAAACAGGGGAAAACTTGACATTTGCCTTGGCAACAAGATTTTTTGGGGATGTGATACCAAAAACAACAAGCAAAAATTAACAAGCAGGAATACATCAAACTAAAAAATCTCTGCACTGCAACAGAAACAATCTTCAGAAATGAAAAGATGGATTTACGGTGGATAAGAATCTGCCTGTCAATGCAGGGGACATGGGTCCCATCCCTGGTCTGGGAAGATCCTACATGCCATGGAGCAACTAAGCCCATGAACCACAACTACTGAGAGTCTGAACCTAGAACCTATACTCCACAAAAAGAGAGGTCACCACAATGGAAAGCCCTCGCGCCATAACTACAGAGTACCCCGCATGCAGCAACGAAGATCCAGTGCAACCAAAAACAAATAAATAAACAAAAATTTTAAAAATGAAAAAGCAATCTACAGAATGTGAGAAAATATTGCAAATGATACATCAGATAAGGGTTAATATGTATAAATATGTGAAGAACTCATACAACTCAAAAACAAAAACTGAATAACCCAATTTTTTAAAAAGAAGGTCAAAGAAATTGAACAGCTTTTTCCAAAGAAACATACAAATGACCAACAGGTACATGAAAAGAATCTCAATATCACTAATTATCAGGAAATGCAAATCAAAACCACAATGAAATATTACTGCACAACTACCATAATGGCTATCATCAAGAAGACGAGATAACAAGTGTTGGTGAGGATGTGGAGAAAAGAGAAACTTGTGCACTGTTAGTGGAATGTAGAATGATTCAGTTGTTACAGAAAACAGCATGAATGTTCTTCAAAAAGTAAAAATAGTCTCCATATGATCCAGCAATCTCACCTTGGGGTATATACACAAAGGAAATAAAATCAGAATCTTGAAGAATTATCTGCACTCCCACATTCCAGCATTCCAGTATTATTCACAATAGCCACGATGTGACAACAATCCAAGTGTCCATCAATGGATGAATGGATAAAGAAGATATGGTGTGCATATACAATAAAATATTACTCAGTCATGAGAAAAAAAGGAACTCCTGTCATTTCTACCAACATAGATGTGCCTTGAGGGCATTATGTCAAAGTGAGGTGAGTCCAACATCGAAAGACAAATATTGTATGATACCACTTTTATGTGGAATGTAAAAAGGCAAAACTCGTAAAAACAGAGAGCAGAATGGTGGTTACCAGGGACCATGGTGGGGGAATTAGGGGGATGTTATTTAAGAGTGGCTGTGGTGCTTTAGTCGCTACGTTGTGTCCAACTCTTAGGACCCCATGGACTGTAGCCTTCCAGGCTCCTCTGTCCATGCTATTCTCCAGGCAAGAATAGTGGAGTGGGTTGCCATTTTCTTCTTCCTATTTAAGGGTGCAAACTTACAACTAGTAGATAAGTAAGTTCTGGAGATTTAAGGCACAAAATAGTGCTTGTAGTCAATAATACTGTATTATAAACTTCAAAGTAATGGGAAACTAAATCTTGTCTTCACCACAAAAAAAAAAAAAAAAAAGAAAAGAAAAAGGTGACCTAGGAGAGGTGTTAGCTAACACAGTGGTGGCAATCCTACTATAATACGCAAATGTATCAAATTGACATACTCTACACCTTAAAGTTACACAAAGTTCTGTGTCAGCTGTATCTCAATTTGTAAAAATACATAAAATAAGTAAACACATTAGTTAATAAACATTCCCAGGTGGCGCTAATGGTAAAGAACCCACCTGCCAATGCAGGAGAAGATACGCAGATTTGATCCCTTGGATGGGAAGATCCCCTGGAGGAGGGTATGGCAACTCACTCCAGTATTCTTGCCTGGAGAATCCCTAGGACAGAGGAGCCTGGCAGATTACCATCCAAAGTGTAGCAAAGAGTCAGAAACGGCTGAGTAACTAAGCACAGGACAGTCATAAGAGAAGACATAAAAGTATAGAAAAATATCCCCTCAAAGAAATTACATATGAAAGCTTATAAAGGCAAAAATAAGTGAATTTAGATAAATGTATTGTAAAGCCATAAATTGGATTTAGGTCAATTGGTTACTGGCCAAAGGCTTTAGGCATATACTTTGTTTGTATATGGTAGGTGGAAAGACTGTTGTTGCTCAGTTGCTTAGTTGTGCCCGAATCTTTGCGACTCCATGGACTGCAGCACACCAGACTTCCCTGTCCTTCAACAACTCCCAGAGTTTGCTCAAACTCATGTACATTGAGTCGGTGATGCCATCCAACCATCTCATCCTCTGTCGTCCCCTTCTCCTCCTGCCCTCAATCTTTCCCAGCATCAGGGTCTTTTCTAATGAGTTGGTCCTTCGCATCAGGTGGCCAAAGTACTGGAGCTTCAGCTTCAGCATCAATCCTTCCAATGAATATTCAGGACTGATTTCCTTTAGGATGGACCGGTTGGATCTCCTTGCAGTCCAAGGGACTCTCAAGAGTTTTCTCCAACACCACAGTTCAACAGCATCAGTTCTTTGGTGCTCAGCCTTCTTTACAGTCCAACTCTCACATCTGTACATGACTAATGGAAAAACCATAGCTTTGGCTATATGGAAAGGCTGCATGTCTCCTTAAGTTTTTGGCATTGAGTCTTTAGACAATACATGGTGATTGAGGAAATATTATGCTCTTTGACTCTTCTGTTCTCACCAACCTTGTCATATGGGACAATTATACAAAGGGTTATAACGGATGAGAAAATTTTAGTTTTCAATGTGAACTCAGTGTATTTACCTTTCAGATGCTACTAAGAACATAATACATATGTGATACTGGCCTCTCTTTTAAAGAAATAACTTAAAAATACAGCTTCTTTTTTCCAGAAATGGACCTTATTCAATTATTTTCTTCCTTGTATGATAAAGAGTCCCCTTGCAACACAGAGGACTTTTTGGTAACCAGGAATTTGCACTCAACGAGCCTTCAAAAGATGCTGGTCAGAGATACTGACCTCTGAAAAATGTGAAAGCCCACAGAAAAAGTACAGGATAAGCCATCTGGTCTCCAGTGGTTAGGTTAATTTGTCACCAAATTTAGAGAGCCCAGGGTTTGGAAACATTCCAACGGAAGCTGTTTTATTTTCTTCCTTGTTAAGCTTCAGTGACTAAAAGGACTCTTGGTCTGCAGAAGTAGATAAAAGGCACTGTATCCTGCTGTTCCTGATCACTCACTGCTCTACCAGGCATTCAACCATGAGACTCCATTTATTGCTTTCTGTTCTCCTTCTCTCTTTGGCTATAATACCAAAAGGTAGGTGGCGAATAACTGTAGAGCTGGGTTTCTTAGGAGACCTACTCAGACACTGAGTTATACCATGGCCATCTTGACTCAGACCCTAACGCACAGTCTCAGGGATACAGAGGTCCAACATGAGCGTCCTCCTTAGAACTCATGGGGTCCAAATTGGGAAGAAAGACAAGGATTTACATCAACAGAAAACAAGTTCCAAGAGCTCCATGATTACAAAGCAGGGCTCAAATATAGGGGAAGGGGGAGAAGCCTTGACATCTGACACAAGGATACAAATCAAGTAGCTTTGACAAGGGCCCCCATCTCCAAAAGAGACAGTGGAAATGGCAGCTATTGGGTCAGACTTGGTTAGCGAATGAACGTGACCTGGAGTCTATTGGCAAAGGAATATTTGTGAAGGGTGCAAGTTAGGTGTGTAAGACAACTCAACAACAACAACAAAAAAGAATTCTATTGAGTTATTAAAAACCAACAGGGGGCAGGGGAATTTGGAAAAAGCACAGAAATTTGGGATGGTGCTTCAGTGGCAAAATTTTAAGCATAATGGAAAATAAGCAGGAAGGAATTCTAACAGTTCGAGTTACATCCTTGGTGCTCATGATTGAGAAGCTGGAATATTAAAGTGCAGATGAAGGAGAAAGGGAACGTGTCATTTTCAGGCTGGGTCATTTAGATCCTTGTAAAACTGTTTACGGCAGGGTATTTCCACCCCTCAACATCTGGGTTCATTTGGGTAACTCTCTCTTTTCCTTGAATCATTTATAACATTCTTTCAAATATAATCGAATATATTGACTTGTTTGATCTTTACCTGATCTATGAATATCTTAGGAACTCTGATGTATAGTTGTCCCCTTGATTTGTGAACTCTTGAGGGAGTTCACATAATTCTCATCTGGCCCTCAGTTCTGTCAGAAGACAACACACTTGCAGTGACGGCTAATATAAAATTACACAATGTTAAGGACTTAAAGATAGAAGGCAATTTAATAGTTAATTTCTTAATTTTACAGATAAGAAGATCCATGTCCATATAAAGAATGTTTTCACTAAGATCACATAGGTAGGGGGAACACTGCAGCTGGAACTGAGTATTTCTTTTTAACTTTTATTTTATATTGGACTATAGCCAATTAACAATGTTGTGATAGTTTCAGGTAGACAGCAAAGGGACTCAGCGGTACATATCTATGAATCCATTCTCCACCCAAACTGCCTTCCCATCCAGGCCACCATATGACATTGAGCAGTGTTCCATGTGTTTTCGAGTAGGACCTCATTGTTGAACCAAGTATTTTTAATCTGGGTCAGTGTTGTTTCCATTAATCTATGCCCACAAAGTGGAAACTCTAATTTATTGCAGGCTTTTTAATCTCCTAATTAGACACTGAGGAACCTGAGAAGATTTTTAAGGTTCCTCTTTGGGGAGTCACAGTGTCTTTGAAACATGTTACTTCACTTAACTCTAAACTCTTTTTCTTCAGTGTTTGTGGTAGGCATGACCAATTGGCATGACCAATTGGTCATGACCAATTGGCTTAATACTCTGGCATTATTATTCGGATGACTTAAACTAGTCTGTAGCTTTTCCTGATCAGTGTTCCTTAAAATTAGATAAATTCTCAGATTGCTGAAAGCAATTGCCTCAAGACAATTATGTCTGCATGATTAATTAGTGAATATTTTATTTTATTTTTAATTTTTTGCTCATGCTTGCTTTCCACCACTTAAGCTAAATTCAATTAAACATAAATTACTGTCTCCATCCAAAGTCATACATACCCCATGTTAAGGACTTTTTTTTTAATTAAAAAAGAAAAAGTTAAGGGGGATAGTTCTCCTGGAAGTAAAGATCCAGCCAAAAGTCATCACTGGAGTAGGACAAAGGATACGGCAGTGGTTCAGTCGTAGGGTGAAAAACAATTTTTAAAAAGATTATCCTAAAACAAAGACCAGAAATAAGTGACAGGAAAATAAGACTCCAAGAAATCTAGGCCTAAGATTTAGAGAAGTTCCTAGGACTGGAGACCCACAAATACGATTGTATATCCAAGAGTGGGGACCAGACAGTCAAAAACAGGCTGGAGCCAGGAAGTTTTAGAAGGAATAAGAGACAAATTGTGTGTGGTGTCAAAGAATACGTAACTGCATTCAGTGGTAGGGAGTGTGTACTGAGTGCCTGCTACTTCCCATGGGCTGTGGGAAACACAAAAGATGCAGTGGGAAGCAAAAGGAAGGGCGTCTTCCCACAGTACAAAAGACAGACACTAGGTAAACGATAACAAATTTATCTATAACTATAAATTTTTCCAAGTACAATAAAGAGGAACAGAGTATTAAAAGTGCCTGAAGCATGTGGTCATGGTTGATTTGCAGCATCTGGGAAGAGTTTCTTGAGGTATGCCTTTTGAGCTGAAAACTAGAAGGTACGTGTTCATGGATAAACCACTTGCAAGGAGCCCTCAATGCTTCTGGCAAAGGAAGAAGTCAGTGTAATTTCCCTAATGCAGAAGAAACCACAGTGTCTGCAAAGGACGGCAAGAAGGCCCCTAGAAGACAGCAGTAGTTTATACCAGAAAATGTGCCACGCGTGTCATGGCATTACGCACCAGTAAAAGCTTCAAAAGCCAATGCTAAATCTGCAGGGGTGCTTCAAGAATGAGGGCAAGGACTTCCCTACTGGCCCAGTGGTTAAGAATCCAACTGCCAATGCAGGGAACACAGGTTCAATCCTTGGTCCGGGAAGATCCCACATGCCACAGGGCAAGTAAGCCCGTGCGTCACAACCGCTGAGCCTGAGCGCCCTAAAGCCCATGTTCCTCAACAAGACAAGCCACTGCAAGGAGAAGCTCCTGCACCACAACAGAGAGTGGCCCCTACTTGCCACAGCCAGAGAAAACCTGGCCTCAGCAACAAAGACACAGTGTAGCCAAAAACAAACAAATTAATAAAAAAGAACAAGAAGGACAAGTCTGCCAGACTTTATACTGGAAAGTGGTAGATCACTAGTATCTCTATCACCCAGGAGTTTCAGTTTACCCTTAAAGTAGGATCATCTACAGGTTTTAGGCAGCCTATGAGCCTGAGATGTCTTTCCTTTTTTTAACACTACTTCCACTATTCTTTCTTTATAGTTTCTCTTCCTGGTTCTGCCACAGAAGGAGTTTCAAGTGTAGGGTAGCTTCCTTCTTTTCTAATCCTGAGATAATTATCTTTTGAGGTACCCAAACAGAATGGAGCCTCAGAAACCACCAGCAACTGTGTAGAAATAGATAAAGGGTATCAGTAATAATAGGTAATATCATTTATTCTATCTCAAAGCTGTTCTTCTGTAAATGTATTGCTTTATGTACACTATCAATACATGGATGGTGAATTAATGACGTTGTTAAATCTCTTTCTGTGCAGCAAGGACTGGCCTTATTCCAGGACAGAAACAGTGTAATCTGCTGAAAGGGGTGTGCAAAGACGGAGGCTGCACCACTATAGAACAGCCCATTGGCGTATGTAATGAAGACAAAAGATGTTGTAGAAAGTGGTGGATATTTTTTCCCTATCCAACGCCAGCTCCCAAATCAAAATCTCCTTGATAAGAGCCAACTGTAGGCTCTTCAAACTCTAGAACACATGCATGAACTTCACAGGCTCCAGCTTGGCCCAGAATTCCAGAACTTGAGGATAAATTATACAGACTCCTCTTAAACTTGTTTTTTCTCCATTGACTGGAAATAAATGTCCTAATTCTACTTGTATTCATCCCTGGGGAACTTCTTCTCAATGCACTGCCAGCATCTTAAGAACTACAAGACTGAACTAAACGACAGGCCATCTCATACCCTAAAAATGATTCTCTTAAAAAAGATGAAGTTTTAAAATAAGAAAAAAAAATCATAAGGGTAAGAAATAACAATAGGTAGCTTTGCTTATCTAAAGGGGAATATCATCCTTCTTCTTCATCTGACTCTGAACAAAAATCATTTTCATTGTTAAGATAGACCTACTTGGGTGGCCTGACTCAAGGTCTGTTCATCACGTGATCCTGCTAACCGGGGCACCTGAGCTGGAGGCTTTTGTCCCACTCAGTCCTGCCAACACTAGCTGAGGCTGGTCTTGCCCCCTTTCCCCAGGCCCTGGGGGAGTTAAACACAAGAACTCTTCCCTGTGAGGAGGTTCATGGGTAGACGACAGAGAGCTAAGAACTCAGTGGGCCCTGCTCGTTCTTTCCAAATGTGCCACGAGATCATTCCACATTCTGGCTGGAATCATTTCCACATAGTAATTCTGGATCAATCATACTTTGTGCTGCGTGTGTACTCAGTCCCTTCAGTCATGTCCAACTCTTTGCAACCCTATGGACTGTAGGGCAGAGGAGCCTGCCCATGGGATTCTCCAGAAAAGAATACTGGGGTGGGTTGCCACACCCTGCTCCAGGGAATCTTCCCAAACCGAGGATCGAACCCATGTTTTCTGCACCACCTGCATTGCACGTGGATTTGTACTTTATAGCTAAGAAAATGAAAGGGGGAGAGAGAGGACAAGAATGTTACAGGGCACAGGTTTCACAGGATGGAAAAAACTCTATTGAATGAGGCCAAATGACTCCACAATCACCTCTGCTTAGCCTTTCTCCAGATGCTCTCCACACCCATCTCACAAAGCAAGGCAATCTCTCCCTCCTTTGTGTTTCTACACACACAGACATACCTCAATGGGAGTTCTTCACTCATTTTAGTGAGTTTGATTTAATTCAGTTGCACTGAATTAAAGTTTGATTTAATTTGGTTACACCGAAAATTCCTGAGATAACAAAACTGTCAGATGTGGATATGTTAATAATAAATTATCTAGAACATCCTGGGTTTTTATATGAATATACATGTTTTGATAAAACTTTGGTTATCCATAATTGTTAAGATATCCTTTGTAACTGAAGAACCTCAAAACTGAGATAATGAAGACTAGTTATATTCTAGGAGGACTAGTAAATGTCAAAGGTTGAAAAGACAAGTTGGTTGCCCCACAAATTTCTAGAATGGCATTTTGAAATAAATTCTTCACCTTTGTCTAGTTTTGTCTAATCCACTCAAAATAAGGATTCAATAAAGAAACAATTTTGTTAATGAAGTTCATGTTAGATTTGAGTAATACAAACCAATAAGTTCCTTTTAACTTATATTTAATGAACACTTTATCATTTTATTACATTTTTGAAAACTTAAAAGTTAAAAAAAGCTTTTAAATATGACATAGTTTGCCACAGAAGATACTGTATTATCTTAGATTCATATGCTCAATAAAACCAGAATTGGCATATACCATGGGAAATCGTGTCAGCTATAGAATAGGAGGTGATAAGGCTGAAGGAGGAAAGCATCTGGGCTCAGCAAAGCAGACTCTGCCTCCTAATCCTATGTTATTGTACCTTAACAAAATGGAAGTTAGCCATCACTCTTCTACTCAAGAAAAGACAAACCATGACCCCTCATAGCTAAAAGCCTCTTTCCATTTTTGACAGTTTTCAGTTTCCCCAACAGCTAAGAAGTTGTAGCTTTTCTGGCAGAGAACACAGCATTAGATAAAAGAATTGGAAAAATATAATAAGTATATACTATTAATAAATATATGGTAAATTGGAATATACAATAATCATTGAAAATACAGGTTTAGTTTGCATACTAATGGAAGTTATTTTCAAATAAAACTCATTAAGATGGTTCTGGTTTCCCTTTTCTATAGAACTAATACCTAATGATGCAGAGCTGACTAAAGTTAAATAAAGAAAATAAATTGGAAACGGGTATTTTAAATTCTAGTAACGCATATAAATATAATGCATATAATAAATATGCATATGTAAACTGACAGCCTCAGGTGTCTCATACATCTTCATGACTCAACTAATAGAAATCATCAGCACAATGCCCATAAGTGAAGTAGTCATCCTCCCCAATCATTTCTAAGCAATAGGTCCTTGGCTATAATTCAAAACAACAAAAGAAGAGGAGTAATTGTAATTGTTAACTCAACCCAAAACATGCGTGCAATTGTGTCATAAATACATATGAACTCATCAATTTTACTCAGAATACTAGAGAAATAGAAAAACTAACATTTGCTCCAAGCCCTCATGAGTTCCTCAGCTGGAATTAAGGCACTTTTGTATTTATTATTTCACCTAAATCATTATTTAGGTGAAATACTAAAGATGATCATTTTCTTATAGGAAGAAGGAAAAGAATAGCAAGTTCCAAGAGAGGGAAGGATAAATTGGGAGATTAGGACTGACATATACATACAACAAATAGATAGAAGGGATTAGATATGGTAGACAGAGTGCCTGAAGAACTATGGAGAGAGATTCATAACATTGTACAGGAGTCAGTGACCAAAAACATCCAAAAGAAAAGGAAATGCAAGAAGGCAAAATGGTTGTCTGAGGAGGTTTTACAAATAGATGAGGAAAGAAGAGACTTGAAAAGCAAGGGAGAAAGTAAAAGATATATCCAACTGAATGCAGAGTTCCAGAGAATAGCAAGGAGAGGTAAGAAGGACTTCTTAAATGAACAATGCAAAGAAGTAGAGAAAAACAATAGAATGGGAAAAACTAGAGATCTCTTCAAGAAAACTGGACAGATCAAGGAAATATTTCATGTAAGGATGGGCACAGTAAAGGACAGAAATGATAAGGACCTAACAGAAGCAAAAGAGATTAAGAAGAGGTAGCAAGAATATACAGAACTATACAAAAAAGGTCTTAATGACGTAGATAACCATGATGGTGTGGTCACTCACCTAGAGCCACAGATTCTGGAGTGTGAAGTCAAGTGGGCCTTAGGGAGCATTACTACCAACAAAGCTTGTGGAGATGATGGAATTCCAGCTGAGCTATTTCAAATCCTAAAAGATGATGCTGTTAAGGTGCTGCACTCAATATGTCAGCAAATTTGGAAAACTCAGCAGTGGTCACAGGACTGAAAAAGGTCAGTTTTTATTCCAATCCCAAAGAAGGGCAATGCCAAACAATATTCAAACTACCATACAATTAGACTTATTTCCCATGCTAGTAAGATTACGCTCAAAATCCTTCAAGCTAGGAATCAACAGTATGTGAATTGAGAACTTTCAGATGTACAAGCTGGATTTAGAAAGGGCAGATAAACCAGAGATAAAATTGCCAGTGTTTGTAAGATTATAGACAAAGCAAGGGAATTCCAGAAAAACATCTACTTCTGCTTCATTGACTATGCTTAAGGCTTTGACCATGTGGATCTACAAACTGTGGGAAATTCTTAAAGAGATGGGAAGATCAGACAACCACCTGTCCCTGAGAAAACTGTATGCAGGACAAAAAAACAACAGTTAGAACCCTACATGGAACAACTAACTGGTACAAAATTGGGAAAGGAGTAAGACAAGGCTTTAGATTTGAGAGAGCTAAGGCTTAGGAAGGTTGATAAGGAGTCTAGGGCCCTCAAGGAGGAAGAGGTCTTGGAGCCCTCGAGGAGGAGAAAAGGCACAAATGGTTTTTCTCTATATTGCTTTGTCTTAGTCACATAAGACATTTTTTCTTAAACTCTGAGTTGTTATGACAACAATCTTTAAGACTAACTTTCTTTAAGCCTAGAGCTAATGATTACACAACAAAATAACTCATCTTGCTCAAGGATATGTTTGTCCTTAAGCTCTGCACTAATGATTATATAATAGCAACGTATCTTGCTGGACATGAACCTTCTGACTAATCTTGTATATTGTGGGAGTGGGCCTGGTAAAGTATGCTGCTGCTGCTGCTAAGTTGCTTCAGTCGTGTCTGACTCTGTGCGACCCCATAGATGGCAGCCCACCAGGCTCCCCTATCCCTGGGATTCTCCAGGCAAGAACACTGGAGTGGGTCACCATTTCCTTCTGGGGCACTCCCTCTTCTGATGTCTATGCTGAAACTTTCTCTGTCCTTTTTCACTTTAATAAAACTCTGCTACACAAAAGCTCTTGAGTGATCAAGCCTGGTCCCTGGTCCCAAAGCTAAATCTTCTTCTTCAGAGATCACAAATTCGACATTGTTCAGTGTATAGCTATCATATTGTCATCCTGTTTATTTAACTTATATGGAGAATGCATTATGTGAAATGCTGGGCTGGATGAATCACAGTCTGGAATCAAGATTGCTGGGAGAAATATCAACAGCTTCAGATATGTACATGATACTGCTCTAATGGCAGAAAGTGAAGAGGAACTGAAGAGCCTGTAGATAAGGCTGAAAGAGGAGAGTGAAAAAGCTGGTTTAAAACTCAACATTCAAAAAACTAAGATGATGACATGCAGTCCCCATCACTTCATGGCAAATAAAAGGGGGAAAAGTGGAAGCAGTGACAGACTTTATTTTCTTGGGCTCCAAAATCACTGCAGATGGTGACTACAGCCATGAAATTAAAAGACATTTGGTCCTTGGAAGAAAAATTATGATCAACCTAGACAGCATATTAAAAAGCAGAGACATCACTCTGCCAACAAAGGTCCATCTAGTCAAGCTATGGTTTTTTCCAATAGTCATTTACTGATGTGAAAGTTGGACCATAAAGAATGCTGAGTGCCAAAGAATTAATGCTTTCAAACTGTTGTGTTGGAGAAGACTCTTGAGAGTTCCTTGGACTGAAAGAAGATCAAACCAGTCAATTCTAAAGGAAATTAACTCTGAATATTCTTTTAAAGGACTGTTGCTGGACTCCAATACTTTGGCCACCTGATGTGAAGAGCCAACTCATTGGAAAAGACCCTGATGCTGGGAAAGAGTAAAGGCAAAAGGAGAAGTGGTGACAGAGGATGAGATGGTTAGATAACACCATCAACTAAATGGACATGAATTTGAGCAAATTCCAAAAGATAGTGAAGGACAGGAAAGTGTGGCATATTGCAGTCCATTGGGTCACAAAGAGTCAGACACAACTTACTGACTGAAGAACAACAATGTACACACAACTACATATAAAACAGATAATCCATAAGGACCTACTGTATACCACAGGAAACTCTACTCAATATTCTATAAAACCTATAGATGAAAACAATCTTTTAAAAAAATCACTCTTTCAGTCAGAATTACCTCAGAAATCTCCTACTTTTCATCATTTCCCACAGAAACCTTCTTTCTGTCAGAATTCCATCAGAAACCTCCTTCTGTTTGTGACAATTCCTTCAGAATCATCCTTCATTCTATGAGAATTCTCTCAAAAACATACATCTTTCTATCTATATTCCCTCAGAAACTGCTTTCTCTTTCTCAAAATATCCTCAGAAACATCCATCTTTCTTTCAGATTCCCCTCAGAAAACTCCTGTCAAAATTCCCTCAGAAACCTTCTTTCTCTCAAAATATCTTCAGAATCTAATTTTTTGTCAGATTCCCCTCAGAAAACTTTTTCTGTCAGAATTTCCTCAGAAACTTACTTTGTACTCTGAGGATTCTTCAGAAACATTCTTTTTTATGTCAGGATTCTCCCACAAAGCACATTCTTTCTCTCAGAACTTTCTCAGAAACCTTGTTCTTTCTGTTAAAATTGCACAGAAACCTCCTTCTTTTTCTCAGGAGGAGGAGGAGGTCATAAATACATCTTCCAAAGCCCCTCATTTGTAGAGGGAGTGACACCATCAGTAAGGAGACACCAGCACATTAAATACATCATCCATCTGTCTCTGATAAAGGAAAATGAGACACCTTCCTGAGTCATGAATTTGGTGGTTTTCAGACCTCAGTAAAGTATAAGCTGTGTTTGACCTGAGATGTCACACTCCATCACAGGCCAAGGACACAAGGGCAATGTCTCCAGAATGCAGCCCACTTTTCCTCCCTTTCCACACTACTTAAAAGCTTATCTTGGTTCATAACCATTTCTGGTATCTCTGCAGGCTTAGGGCGAGACCCAGCCCCAGTTTACACCTAGATTCTGAATATACCAGCTTTGGACTGGACTGATGTGGCTCCTAGAAGCCCTCAGACTCTCCCAGGACTTTAGGAAGAAGGTAAAAGCATAGAAGGACCACAATGGGCACAGGTGAGCTTCCAGCTACATGCCCCAGGAATGCATCCAGGAGTGGGCAGGTCTTTCCCGTTGCAGACAGCCAGACATAAGGCAGCCCTACAGGAGCACCCAGAGCTCAGAGGCATCAAAACAGCCCTGTGCTCACTCACCTCAAGCTCTGAGATTTGTAATTAACTCCTGGGGGGAATGGGTGTGGTCTGCTTTGTAAGGAACCTTGGCATGAAGCATCAGGAAATACGTCATATTGTCATCACTGTAATATTATAGGAATTGCAGCTGCTGAATGCTTCTCCCTATGGCTGCGGACCTGGAGCTTTTATAAAGTGAGTGAGCACACCATCCTGTCCAGTCTCAGCTGGAAAGCCAGCCAGCCATGAGGCTCTTCTGCCTTCTCTTTGCGTTGCTCTTCTTGCTCTTGCTGCCTGTTCCAGGTAAGGTGCATTGGGAAATGAGAGGGCTGAACAGATAGAGAATTTATCATTCAGAGTCAGCCCTCTCCATTCTTCTGGGGCTTTTAGACAAAGTAGATTTATTGTCTAGGAACTAGACATCACCAATTTGTTTTTTTTTCTGACAAGCCCATTAAAAATCTGAAAGTAGTTGTCTCCATCTCTTCCGATTAGTCAATCAGCTCACAAACCACCCCTTCATGGGAGGATTGTTATACCTGTTGATGAGACAGGAAGAAAGTGATGTAAAACTTTAATGCCAACAGGAAAAATGGGCTTAATCTGAGGACAGACTCACAGATTCCCTTTTTTTAGTTTAGTGGTTGGAGGTAGAGTCTTTTGGCCTCTTAAGGGCCCAAAGGACTGTTGCAGCCCCTGCCTCCTAGGTGTCACTTGTAGTGCCGTGGTTAAAATTTAATGTTATTTAATAATTTATGTTACTTAATGTTATTTAATAATAAAAATGTTATTGAATAATAATAGTACATAATATTTAATAATATTAAATAATAAAACATTATTTAATAATATCTAACAACAAAATTTTATTTAATAATAATAAAAATGTTATTTAATAATTTAAAGTTATGCCATTATGTCACCGTTTTGATGAAGCATGTACCAGATGGTGACCTGATGTACTGTGTTCATTGCTTGTACCCAAACAACATGTGTACTTAGACATTACTTGTACTTAAACAGCTTATGTACTTAAACATCATGAAGAATGGGAGCATCATGAAAACATCCACCAAGAAAGGGGAAAAGCATCAACAGTAGATAAAGATCGGGAACAGTAGGGTTTGGGGAATACCATTTTTCTCCTTTGATCTGGCCAATCAAAGGGCCAATCAGGTTTTTTTCCATTTCCCTCATGTACAAACTCTTTGAATTCCTTTGAGAACAAAGAACTTTGTAAGTTATAAAATGGCACACACCTAGACTCACGGCGAGGTCCCCTCCATGCATGGACTCATGTAGTGGATGATGCTCCCGGTGGGACTCTGGTGCACTGACCACGGCGACTGCGCAGCTGCTGCGAGCCAGAGGAAGGTGCTTTCCCCTGGACAGGTGAGATTCATTTGCTAAGTGCTATTGTAAATTCACTTCTTTCCTTTCACTTTGATCCTTGATTTTTACTAGCCTATACTAGCCTAATACTTTAATAAATTGGTTTCTGTTACCAACCTGTGGACTACATCTTGAATTCTTTAAAAGAACCACTGAAGCAAAGCAAAATGTTTTTGGCATAGTCAGCATGTTTCGAGATGTGATTGTTTTTTCATGGTAAAGTTGATCCTATTCCAGAATGGGAAGATCCTTCTTTCAGCAGTTTAGCTCGGGAATGAGAAAGGGAGCTGGACTATGTGAAAACTGGGACACTGTACTGTGGTGTGCTGAGCCGCTGGACATGTTGGGGCAGCTTCCCATGGTTAACTTGGAGAAAGCTAAGGAACAGATTCTTTTTTGGAAGACAAGATTGGTGTTTGTTCATGGCTTGTAGGAAAATACATGCTAGGAAGGCAGAATTGGAAACTGAAAAGGTACAAATAGAAAAAGAAATGCTGGATTTACAAAGCCACACGGCTATGTTGCAATGTCAAAATTGAGTCTTACCTGATCAAGTTTCTAGATACCAGACAGTGTCAGAGAAAGCAGCAGTGCATGGGGCTAAATACAAATTATCTTCACAGCAAGGGGCAAATCAATCAACACAAGGTACAGGTTGTCTTGGCCCATGCCTGCCTGATTGGGACCCTGCTACCTGGGACAGTGATATCTGGGATAATGAGGAAGATGATGAATACATGGATGATGATGATAGTGTAGAAAAGTCAAAGGAAGGAGAACTTTGTCAGGCAGAACTGGCTTTACGTGGAAAGATGGAGCAAAGAGGGGGCCATGCTCCCACAACTAAAATGATATACAAGGATTATACAGAAGAGATAAATGATATACCGTCCCACAGCATGCAACAGGTCGGAGAGCCGCTTGTAGCCTGGCTGGTCCAACTATCTGAAACAGGGGGTCATGGAATAGTTCCAGATGACCAAGACTGTATTAAATTTATCCCTATATTCCATGACCCACAAGTTCAACAAGCCTTTGGTGATTGGAATATTAATTATGGGCAGGGACCTGTAGCTTTGCTACAATTATGTGCTGCGGGACATGGAATTAAATGCCCTACTCTTGGCTCTTGGCCAGCCTGCACCAAATCTTGGTATATGCTATGGGAGTATATACAAAGATTGAAGGAAGAGGGTATGAAAATTTCTCTATATAATAGACAGGGACCATCTACTATACATGATACTGCTTTGGATGCAAGTAGCTGTAACCAAATTATTAAAACTGCTCCAGCGGCATATAAGAACATTATTGTGATTTTCTTGTTCTCTGACAGAGAAGGCAATGGCACCCCACTCCAGTACTCTTGCCTGGAACATCCCATGGACGGAGGAGCCTAGTGGGCTTTAGTCCATGGGGTTGCAAAGAGTTGGACATGACTGAGCAACTTCACTTTCACGCATTGGAGAAGGAAATGGCAACCCACTCCAGTGTTCTTGCATGGAGAATCCCAGGGATGGAGGGCCTGGTGGGTGGCTGTCTATGGGGGTCTCACAGAGTCGGACATGACTGAAGCGACTTAGCAGCAGCAGCAGCAGCATTGTTCTCTGAAACTGGAAGCCCAATTCAGGAAGTTATTGAGAAAGTGCAGCAATTAGGAGATCTGGGAGAATGGGAAACTCCCAAGGCAAAAGGTAATGGTGGAAATAATGGCAATGGCAAGCACCAAATGTCAGGAAAGATATGTTTGCTGCACTGTTGAAAACTGGAGGGTCTTTTGCAGAAATTGATGGAAAAACAATTGTGGCATTATGGCAGAAGTATAAAGCTCTGCACTTAGTTGCTCTGTCGTGTCCGACTCTTGGCAACCCCATGGACTGTAGCCCACCAAGCTCCTCTATCCATGGAGATTCTCCAGGCAAGAATACTGGAGTGCCATGCCCTCCTCCAGATGATCTTCCTAACCCAGGGATCAAACCCAGGTCTCTTGCATTACAGGTGGATTCTTTACTGTCTGAACTACCAGGAAGCATAAAGAGAAAGGCCTTCATATTCAAAAGTCTGAAGTAGAAACTAAAGATCTTGGAAACAATAATCCATTTTCCCAGGTCATTTCTCCTCCTCCTTCTTCTGTTATATTCAGATTTGTTGCCCAAATGAAGGGAAGGCCAAGCCCTGGAGCTTTCCAAGTCAGATTGGTTACTAAAGACATCTACCTACATGTGCAAATTCAGATATTTTGAGAAAATGGATCTAAAACAATTATTAAAGTATTAGTTGATACTGGGCTGGAGGCCAATTTAATTTATGGAAATCCAAAGATCTTTAAGGAGCAGTTATTATTTCAGGATTAGGAGGCAAAGACTCTAAAGCTGTACAAACCTCATTATACATGAAAATTAGCTATTTACCTAAGAGAGAATATCAAGTTATGATAGTTCTCATTCCGTAATACATAATTGGAATAGATATTTTAAAGGGGCTCACTTTAAACCTAGAGGAAGGAAAATACCAATTTGGTGTGCACATGATTAAATTAGTAGCTCCAGTGGTAGTGGGAAAATTGTTGGAGCCTCCAGTGACCCTCCCAGAAACTACTGAGATGGTCACACAAAAGCAGTACTGTATTCCAGGGAGGGCAAGAAGAAATTACTAACACTATTAAAGAACATGTTGATGCAGGAGTCTTAATTCCTGCTCGAATGGAATGAAATAATCCTGTATGGCCTGTAAGGAAACCGGATGGATCTTGGAGGGTGACAGTAGACTACAGAGAACTTAACAAACACACTAGGCTTTTAACTTCAGCCATCCCTGATGTTGTTAACTTTAATTGAATAAGTGCAGAAACATGCTGGTACTTGGTATGCTGTCATAGATTTAGCTAATGCTTTCTTTATTGATCCCGAACAGTGGGATCAGTTTGTCTTCACACGGCAGGGGCAACAGTATACCTTTACTACACTACTCCAAGGATATATTCATAGCCCTACAATTTATCATGGTATTGCTGCTAAGCATTTGGATGAGGTGGCTCTACCTACAGGAATGCAGATTACTCATTATATTGATGATAATCTCTTAGAAGGATCTGATGAAGAACAAGTGAGGACTCAGCTGGATGTAATTATCCAGCGCATAAAAATGAAAGGATGGGAAATAAATCCTGAAAAAATTCAAGGGCCAAGACAATCAGTAAAAATTTTAGGAATAATTTGGAACAAAGGAAAACAAGAAATACTCCCTAAAGGCAAGCAGAAAATTTTGGAGCTTGTTCCTCCCCAACCTAAGAAACAGTCCCAAAAGTTTATAGGATCATTTGGCTTTTGGAGGCAGCATATTCTTCATCTCAGGCAGATATTACAATCTCTTTATAAAGTAGTCAGGAAGAAATATAATTTTGAATGGGGAGAGGCACAGAAGTTGGCTTTTGAACAAGCTAAAATAGCCATTCAAACTGCTTTGGATTTATGGCCCATTAGAGAAGGCCCTATGAAATTACAGGTGTCTATGGATGAGAATTATGCAAACTGGAGTCTATGGCAAAAACAAGAAGGGGGAAGAATGCTTCTAGGATGTTGGTTACAAAAAATTCCTAATGCCAGCACTCCTTCTGAAAAACAATTGGTAGCCTGCTATTGGGCATTAATTGACACAGAGGCTATGACTTTATATCATGAAGTACAATTAAGGTCAAATATTCCTATTATAACTTGGGTTATGAGTACCCCCCAAACTCTCCGAATTGATTATGCTCAAGAGTCTGGTATAATTAAATGAAAATGGTATACTCAAGACCAGGCAAAACCTGGGCGGGCCATCTGGCCTTCTGTTATTACATGAATGAGTGTTTGACTGTTCTGATGAAGAAGCTTCCCAATTACAATATCAAAAACCAACAGAAGAATCACCCATAAAACAGGAAATAGAATATTAACAGTTAGCTAAGGAACAAAAGCACCATGCATCTACTACATATGCGGAGGCAACCTGACATTGGAAAGCTGTGCCTTATAATCCCGTAACTCAAAGAGTAATGACCACTGAAGGGGAAGGGGAAAGTAGTCAATTTGCTGAGTTACTTGCAATTTTCCAAGTGTTGTGGGCAGAGGATTTTAAAGAATGTCATATCTATGCAGATTCATGGTCAGTAACTAATGGTCTTACTACCTGGATTCCTCAATAGAGAAAACATAACTGGGAACTTGGATCTAAACACATATAGGGAAAGGAATTGTGGCAAGATATTTGGGAAATACATTCACAGACTAATGTTTCAGTTTTTCCTGTAGATGCAGATGTACCTGAGATAACAGAAGAAAGAAAATATAACAGGGAACCTGATCACTTGGCTGAAATCAACAGTGCATCCATTGTCCCTGATTCTGAACTGGAAGGATTAGCATTATGGGCTCATCAGAAAGCCAGACATCTCCATTGTATATTCTTGCCTCCTTTGTCAAAGATAAAGTGTCCATAGGTGCATGGATTTTTCTCCGGGCTTTCTATTTTGTTCCATTGATCTATATATCTGTCTTTGTGCCAGTACTATACTGCCTTGATGACTGCAGCTTTGTAGTAGAGACTGAAGTCAGGCAGGTTGATTCCTCCAGTTCCATTCTTCTTTCTCAATATTGCTTTGGCTTTTCAAGGTTTTTTGTATTTCCATACAGATTGTGAAATTATTTGTTCTAGTTCTCTGAAAAATACCATTGATAGCTTGATAGAGATTGCATTGAATCTATAGATTGCTTTGGGTAGTATACTCATTTTCACTATATTGATTCTTCCAATCCATG
>NW_011482082.1:9628-11701 GCF_000754665.1 Bison bison bison | reverse complement strand
CTTTAGGGTTTTCTATGTAGAGGATCATGTCATCTGCAAACAGTGAGAGTTTTACTTCTTCTTTTCCATCTGGATTCCTTTTATTTCTTTTTCTGCTCTGATTGCTGTGGCCAAAACTTCCAAAACTATGTTGAATAGTAGTGGTGAGAGTGGGCACCCTTGTCTTTTTCCTGACTTTAGGGAAAATGCTTTCAATTTTTCACCATTGAGGATAATGTTTGCTGTGGGTTTGTCATATAGGCTTTTATTATGTTGAGGTATGTTCCTTCTATTCCTGCTTTCTGTAGGGTTTTTATGATAAATGGATGTTGAATTTTGTCAAAGGCTTTCTCTGCATCTATTGAGATAATCATATGGTTTTTATTTTTCAATTTGTTAATGTGGTGTATTACATTGATTGATTTGTGGATATTGAAGAATCCTTGCATCCCTGGGATAAAGCCCACTTGGTCATAACGTATGATCTTTTAAATATGTTGTTGGATTCTGTTTGCTAGAATTTTGTTAAGGATTTTTTTCATCTATGTTCATCAGTGATATTGGCCTGTTCAGTTCAGTTCAGTCGATCAGTCATGTCCAACTCTTTGTGACCCCATGAATTGCAGCATGCCAGGCCTCCCTGTCTATCACCAACTCCCAGAGTTCACCTAAACTCATGTGCATTGAGTCAATGATGCCATCCAGCCATCTTATCGTCTGTCATCCCCTTCTCCTCCTGCCCACAATCCCTCCAGCATCAGGGTCTTTTCCAATGAGTCAACACTTCACATCAGGTGGCCAAAGTATCGGAGTTTCAGCCTCAACATCAATCCTTCCAATGAACACTCAGGACTGGTCTCCTTTAGGATGGATTGCCCTGTAGTTTTCTTTTTTTGTGGCATCTTTGTCAGGTTTTGGTATTAGGGTGATGGTGATCTCATAGAATGAGTTTACCTTCTTCTGCAATTTTCTGGAAGAGTTTGAGTAGGATAGGTGTTAGCTCTTCTCTAAATTTTTGGTAGAATTCAGCTGTGAAGCCATCTGGTCCTGGGCTTTTGTTTGTTGGAAGATTTCTGATTATAGTTTCAATTTCCATGCTTGTGATGGGTCTGTTAAGATTTTCTATTTCTTCCTGGTTCAATCTCTTTAGCAAGTGGTGCTGGGAAAACTGGTCAACCATTTGTAAAAGAATGAAACTAGAACACTTTCTAACACTATATACAAAAATAAACTCAAAATGGATTAAAGATCTAAATGTAAGACCAGAAACTATAAAACTCCTAGAGGAAAACTCTCTGACATAAACCACAGCAGGATCCTCTATGACTCACCTCCCAGAATATTGGAAATAAAAGCAAAAATAAACAAATGGGATCTAATTAAAATTAAAAGCTTCTGCACAACAAAGGAAACTATAAGCAAGGTGAAAAGACAGCCTTCAGAATAGGAGAAAATAATAGCAGACAAAGCAATGGACAAAGCATTAATCTAAAAAATATACAAGCAACTCCTGCAGCTCAATTCCAGGAAAATAAACGACCCAATCAAAAAGTGGGCCAGAGAACTAAACAGACATTTCTCCAAAGAAGACATACAGATGGCTAACAAACATATGAAAAGATGCTCAACATCATTTATTATCAGAGAAGTGCAAATCAAAACCACTATGAGGTACCATTTCATACCAGTCAGAATGGCTGCGATCCAAAAGTCTACATACAATAAATGTTGGAGAGGGTGTGGAGAAAAGGGAACCCCCTCTTACACTGTTGGTGGGAATGCAAACTAGTGAAGCCACTATGGAGAACAGTGTGGAGATTCCTTAAAAAACTGGAAATAGAACCGCCTTATGACCCAGCAATCCCACTGCTGGGCATACACACCGAGGAAACCAGAATTGAAAGAGACGTGTGTACCCCAATGTTCATCACAGCACTGTTTATAATAGCCATTACATGGCAGCAACCTAGATATCCATCAGCAGATGAATGGATGAGAAAGCTGTGGTACATATATGCAATGGAGTATTACTCAGCCATTAAAAAGAATACATATGAATCAGTTCAATGAGGTGGATGAAACTGGAGCCTATAA
>NW_011482082.1:8369-9528 GCF_000754665.1 Bison bison bison | reverse complement strand
ATGACCCAGAGGGATGGGATGGGGAGGGAGGTGGGAGGGGAGTTCAGGATGGGGAACACGTGTACACCCATGGCAGATTCATGTCAATGTATGGCAAAACCAATACAATATTGTAAAGTAAAAAATAAATAAATAAATACAACTGAGAAGAAAAAAAAGAAGTTAGACCAAAAAAAAAAAAAAAAAAAAAAAAAAATGAAAGCCAGACATCTTGGTGAAAAGACTACATATAGAGGCGGGGGCAAAATCATGGTATTCCTACAACACAAGATGTAATAAAAATGGTAATAGCTCACGGTCCAATACATCAGCATCTAACCAAGTGCCCCCTTCCTCAAAGATTAACTGGACAATTACAATGAGGAACATTACTTGGCCAGATATTGCAGACTGACTATATTGGACCTCTACCAGTTAGTCAGAAATGCCAATAGGTATGTACAATAGTAGACACTTATTCTGGATATCTAGTTGGTTGTGCTTACAAACATGCAAATCAGCAAAATATAATTAAAACTCTAGAAATTATTACTCCATACTATGGTACCCCAGTTCAGATTCAAAGTGAAAATGGATCATACTTTAAAGTTAAGTTAATTAAAACCTATGCCCAGACAAGCAATATAGAATGGATTTATCATATCCCTTATTATCCCCAAACAGCCGGTTTAATTGAACGGATGAATGGACTTTTAAAACAACACTTATTAAAGTTAGGAGTGGGAGAATATAAACAATGGAAAGATAATTTATTTGAAGCCTTGCAACAATTAAATAATAGACCTATTGGACAAAGTGAAACCGCCTTGATGAGAATGGTGAGTCCTAATCTTAGTTTATCTGTGGCCCTCATTTCAAGATGGGATGCAACCTTAGAGTATTAGGAAATGCAACCAGGAGCTATGAAATCTTTTAAAGCTACTCCTGAAGCAGCTGGATTGGATCTATCTTCTATTGAACAGACTCATTTAAATCCCTCAGATACTAAAGTGCTTCCTATAGGAATTGAAATTAAATTAACTCTGAAACATCTTAGCTTGATTAAAAGCCATTCTAGCCTGGCCATTAAAGGTATACAAGTCTTTGGAGGAGTAATAGACAATGATTACCAAGGGGAAATTAAGGTTCTTTTACAAAATGGTGGGGACTACCTGGTGTT
>NW_011482082.1:4302-6108 GCF_000754665.1 Bison bison bison | reverse complement strand
TGGAAAAACCATAGCCTTGACTAGACGGACCTTTGTTGGCAAAGTAATGTCTCTGCTTTTCAATATGCTATCTAGGTTGGTCATAACTTTCCTTCAAAGGAGTAAGCATCTTTTAATTTCATGGCTGTAATCACCATCTGCAGTGATTTTGGATCCCCCAAAAATAAAGTCTGCCACTGTTTCCACTGTTTTCCCATCTATTTCCCATGAAGTGATGGGACCAAATCATACTTACTGTCTTGTTAATTGTATGTTATTGTGCTATACAATGTTTATCAAGTCACATGCACAGTTAATGTTAATGTTTATAGTTATTATAATACTTGACTCCCTTGTGACTTGTAACATGAGGGTCAAAATGCAGTGCAATGGCTAATAATTTCATGTTACCGTACCATTCAGTCACTGTTTTGATGAAGCATGTACCAGATGGTGACCTGATGTACTGTGTTTATTGCTTGTACCCAAAGAACATGTGTACTTAGACATTACTTGTACTTAAACTGCTTATGTACTTAAACATCATGAAGAATGGGAGCATCATGAAAACATCCACCAAGAAAGGGGAAAAGCATCAACAGTTGATAAAGATCGGGAACAGCAGGGTTTGGGGAATACCATTTTTCTCCTTTGATCTGGCCAATCAAAGGGCCAATCAGGTTTTTTTCCATTTCCCTCATGTGCAAGCTCTTTGAACTCCTTTGAGAACAAAGAACTTTGTAAGTTATAAAATGGCACACACCTAGACTCATGGCGAGGTCCCCTCCATGCATGGACGCATGTAGTGGATGATGCTCCCACTGGGTCTCTTGCACTGACCACTGCGACTGCCCAGCTGCTGCGAGCCAGAGGAAGGTGCTTTCCCCTGGATGGGTGAGATTCATTTGCTAACTGCTATTGTAAATTCACTTCTTTCCTTTCGCTTTGATCCTTGATTTGTGCTAGGCTCAATACAGAATACATTGGTTTCTGTTACCAACCTGTGGACTACATCTTGAATTCTTTAAAAGAATCACTGAAGCAAAGCAAAACACAGTTGAAGAAGTGGCTGCCATGGTCACGCCACCTTTGAGGCTGAGCTGAGTTCACAGAAACGTTGTTAGTTGCTAGCCTCACCTCCTCCTTTACTCCTGATGGTATAGAAAAGAAAAAAGAAATCAAAGAAAGGCACCAGATAACTTATTAGAGGGATTCCAAAAGCCTAGGACTTGTACCACGGCCTTCCTAAAACCTTCCAGTGTGCTCCGTTTCTTTCCTGCAGGCAATGGCGGGATCACAATCGGGTTACAAAAGTATTATTGCAAAATAAGAAGAGGCTGGTGTGCTCAAATTGGCTGCCTTCCAAAGGAGGAACAGATAGGCCGCTGTTCCCTGAGTGGCTGAAAATGCTGCCGGAAGAAGATATTAAAAATCCGGAAACACAAGGAGAATGTCGCAAAGCGTGAAAATGCCTCCTTGAAGACTCCAGAAGCCAAATCAAATTAAAGACTTTTTACAAAATATTAGAACCTTGATTATCATTATTATTTTTTAGCATTGTTTATTGTGCTAGTTGTTACCAAACAGGCAACTTAGAAAGTATAACAGGCAACTTAGAAAGTGTTAATGACTCACCTTTAATTCAAATAAAGTATAATCCCTAGAGGAAGCCACAAGAGGGTCTCAACTGATGTTTCAAAGATTGTCAGATTTTATTCCTCTTTCACAGCTTTCACCCGCCAATGACACTGGACCGCTTGTTCTTTCTGAAACACTTCCTTTTTTTTTTTTTTTGGAAGAAAGGGAGAGCGCAAGGGCCACGCCGAC
>NW_011482081.1:36566-36916 GCF_000754665.1 Bison bison bison | reverse complement strand
GTCAATAAGAACCTTGTGGAGAAAAGCCTTGTGTACTTCTAGTGAGAATGTAAATTGGTGCACCTGATATGGAAAACAGTATGGAGGTTCCTCAAAAAATTAAATGTATCACTACCATATGATTCAGCAGCTCCACTTCCAAGTATTTACCCAGAGAAGATGAAAAACTAATTCAAAAATATGTACCCAGGACTTCACTGGTGGTCCAGGGGTTTAGAGTCCACCCTGCAACATAGAGGTTGCGGGTTCAGTCCCTGGTTGGGGAGCTAAGATCCCACATGCTTGGGGCAACTAAGCCCACATGCTGCAAAGAAAGACCCCACATGATGCAATGAGAGCTGCATGCCGAT
>NW_011482081.1:34832-35963 GCF_000754665.1 Bison bison bison | reverse complement strand
CCATTTGTGACAGTATGGATGGCCCTTGAGGGCATTATGCTAAGTGAAATAAGACAGAAAAGGATAGATACCATATGATCTCTCTTATTTGTGGAATCTAAACAAAAATTTTAATTAAAAAAATAAGCTCATAGATACAAAAAAATTGGTGGTTGCCAGAGGTGGGGGATAGGGGGATGGGGAAAATGGGTGAGCTGTTTCTAGGGTTTTTTTTAACTTAATTTAATTTTTAAAAATAGTAGCAATGTATGTACTTTTTCTGAGGAAATCTATATATTTACAGTCATTATGATATTATATTTATCAGTTATAGCCTATGTGTGATAAAATTAAGGACACTTTTTAATTTTAAGATTCTTTTTTAAATTTTTTTTAACACCAAAAACATTTTGTACTGGGGTGTAGCTGATGAACAATGCTGTGATAGTTTCAGGTGAACAGTGAAGGGACTCAGCCATACATATACATGTATCCATTTTCCCCCCAAACCCCACTCCCATCCAGGCTGGCACATAACACTGAGCAGACTTCCATGTGCTTTATAGTAGGTTTTTGTTGGTTATCCATTTTAAATTTAACAGTGTGTACATGACCTTCTCAAAGTCCTTAACTATCTTTCCCCTCTGCCATCCCCTGCAACCATGAGTTCATTTTCTAAGTCTGTGAGTCTCTCCCTATTTTGTAACTTCATTTGTATCATTTCTTTTTAGATTCCACATATAAGGGATGTCATATGATATTTCTCCTTCTCTGTATGACTTACTTCACTCAGTATGACACTCTCTAGGTCCATCCATGTTGCTGTAAATGGACTTATTTCATTCTTTTTAATGGCTGAGTAATATTCCATTATATATATATATATATATATACCACATCTTTACCCATTCCTCTGATGATGGACATTTTTTTCCATGTCTTGGATATTGTAAACAGTGTTGCAATGAACACTGGGGTGCATGTATCTTTGGGAAACATGTTTTTCTCTGGGTATATGCTCAGGATGGGGATTACAGAGTCATATGGTCATTTTTAGTTTTTAGTTTTAGTTTTTTAAGGAACCTTCATACAGTTCTCCATAGTGGCTATACCAATTTACATTCCCACCAACAGTGCAGGAGGGTTCCCTTC
>NW_011482081.1:31462-33526 GCF_000754665.1 Bison bison bison | reverse complement strand
AATATAGGTACATAAGAGACTTCCCATTGAGTCAGGAATGCCAAGGCCCCAAACAGATAATCTACTCTTCTGGAGTTATTTAATGAAGGGAGGAAAATCAGTGGGCATCCTAAGCTGTCTCCTCTGTTTGCTGATTAGTGGCTTAAGTCGTGTCTGACTCCTTGTGACCCCATGGACTGTGGCCCATCAGGCTCCTCTGTCCATGGGATTTTCCAGGTAAGAATACTAGAGTGGGCTGCCATTTCCTTCTCCAACAGTAATAAATCCGTGGCAGGTAGACAGTGTCTTCAGTCAGCTGCATAGCACAGCAGAAAGAACTTGGATTTCAAAGCCAGAGAGATGCAAGACTGAACCTGAGCTAACTCTATGTTTGACCTTGAATAAGTCATCAAATTTCTCTCATTCTCAGGTTCCTCATTTGTAAAATGGGGATATCACCAACATTATCACAGGATTGTCATAAACACTGAGATTAGAAACAAGAATGCCTCTAGCACAAAGCCCAGGACATAAGATTCAAATATGATTCTCTCCCACTCCTAGTCTCTGCTGACCCTATCACACAGCTGGACTATTCCCGACAAGCAGAGACAGAAAGGGCATTTCAACAGCTGTGTGCATGTCTGTTATAGTGGTGGATGTTGTTTTCATTTTAGGGTTTTTTTTTGTTTTTTTATTTATTTGTTTGGTGTTTCGGTTGGGTTGATGGCAAGAAAGGTTGGAGATAGAGGTGGAACTGGAAACATTTAAAGGTTATAGGGTAGGCTTGATATGGCTATAACTGGAATTATCAGAATTCCACCAACTTTTCAAGAGCACATTGGAAATTGGAAACTTGGATGGGTTGTGCGAAGAGTGGAGCAAGCAGAAGAATCCAAAATTAGGCAAGTGTTCTGGTCATTTAGTGAATAACCTGGAATTTGAACACTGAGAAACAGGAACTGGAGGAAGAAGACAGCAGAAGGGGAATGGAGCTATAAAGTGAACTTCACTGCACTCCCCACTCCAAAGGCACAACAACAGAACAAGAGTACATGCCTATATGAACTGTTTTGACTATGAAAACATGGCCACACTGGAAAGCTTCTATGCCCTATAGATGTGGGGGAGGAGGGGAGGGAAAACAATGTTAATCCTAACTCATTTTATCCTTACAGCCTGTCATGTGTCCACACCCTCCAAATGTTTCAAATGCAGCCTTTAATGTCCTCAAAATTTTATTTCACTGGAATATATCAAGAATTGTCACAAAAGAATGAAACACATTAGGTGCCTGAGAAATTATAAAGCATTTTCTTTTCTAGTATAAAAATAGGCTATGCCCACACTTCAGATTGCACAGTTGATTTAGGTTTTTCATCTATATTAACTATCAATTGCCATATATTTATTAAGATTAACTATAATCCTCTGAATTAGTCATTTCAGTAGTATAAATGAATAGACTGACTATGTCACTCTGTACTTATTTCCCATTGTTCATGAAAACCATTTTCTTCACCTATTATTCCACATTGGCTTCAAAACAGCTATTTCATTCTCATGAGGCACTGGGAGGCCAAATCCTCCTCAGGAGCTTAACATTAAGTCTGTTCCTCCTGCTCTTCCATCTTCCACAAAAATACTCACAGAACATTCTGGCTAATAAACATTTTAGAATCCTCAATAAATATTGAACCACTGTGCTGTGCATCTGGAACTAACAAAGAGTTATATGTCAATTACACTTAAATTAAGAAAAATCCCTCTAAGTCACTGTTTTAAAAACCACTAGAGATGAAAGCATCTGTCCCTCCCCAAAACATTTCTTTGCCTTTGCTTAGGGGCAGTAATCAAGGGGAATTTGGGCAGGATAATAGGCAAGTTTACTTAAGCATCAACTTAAAGAATCCCCTAGATATTCATGCAGAAGGGCAGTGAACTTTTCCATAGTAAATAAAATTAGTTTAATTCAGTAACTGAAAACCGGCAGCTTATTGAGCATAATAACCCTTTTTGGTGTACCACCTTTGCACAGTTGTGGGTGGGTGATTAAATAGGGCCATGTGGCTGAGATTTCCAACA
>NW_011482081.1:28415-31068 GCF_000754665.1 Bison bison bison | reverse complement strand
AAAGCATGGCAACCGCCTCCTGGAGAATCCCATGGACAGAGGACCCTGGCAGGCTACTGTCCATGGGGTCGCACAAGAGTCGGACACAACCAAAAGCAACTTAGCATGCATATGCACTATTAATACTGGTACTATGAATACTAACAACTGCTCCTATTATCACTCCTGCTGCTGCTGCTGCCACTGGTACTACCATTTATTGAGCCTCCACTATCTGCTTGTTATAGTAGCAAGTGTTTTACATATATTACCTTTCCCTTAAAAATATGATTAGCCTAAGTTTCATAGATAATGAAACTGAGGCTCAGAGAAGTTATGTGTGTGTCCAGGGTTACACAGCTAGCACACCCAACTCCAAAGCTACCATATCACATTGCATCCCGGAAACCACACACTTTCTATGAGGAGTAAGTTGCAGAAACTGAGGAGTGAGCTGTAGAAACTTAGAGCTGGGCAGGAGGGCCCAGGATTGGAAAGAGGGCTGGAAGCCAAATCAGGATGGGAAATGAAGCATGTATAGTCAGTCAGTGGATCTAGTGACTCTTATTGTGAGCTACCAAGTAATAAATAAACAATTAGAATACTATACAGAGTGTGAGTCTGATTGTTTGGCATTTCAAAAGGATAATAACTATCACTCTATTTATCTTTTCACTTTCATGATCAAACTTCTCACAGCATGCATTTCCTTACAACTTACTTTCTCTTGGACCTCTCTGACTCTATCCTCACTTTTCCACTGAACCTTCTCTCAAAGTTCACTAATGATATCTTCCTATATAATGGCGCCACTCCAGTGGACTCTATCAAGACTCCCACACCTTAAAGGCCTCTCTTCCTTTGCCATTCTGAGCCTCATTTTGTCAGTTTTCCTCCTCCATTCTGTACCTTCTGTTTCTTTTGCTTTCTTTCAGAATTCACACCCATATATCATTCCCCTTACTCCCTACAAGTCATCCTCATGATGGTCAGGGACCACTGGTGATGAACAAGGGACATCCAAGTGATGTATGCCTTGGCCTTGCAAAAGGAAGTATAACAGTGGGGTGTTCAGGGGTGTAGGCTCTGGAGCTAAAGTGTCTGGACTCAAATCCACACTCTGTTACCTACTAGCAGCATGACCTTGGCAAATCACTTCAATCTCTCTGTATCTCAATGTCTCTATCTGTAAAGCAAGAATAAGAATAGTGTTTACCTTATAGTGTTGTTAGGATTAAATGAGTTAACACATATAAAGTGCTTACCTGTAATGTAGGAAATCATTGTCACTTATTATTGCAGTCTTTACAGAGGTAATATCTAAAATGTTGATTATGCCCACAATTGAAAATTTTCCTTCTGATATTTAATTTTTTAAATACACGCCATCCCTCAGTAACTTTGTAAAAAGCTCCAGTCTTTTCATTTATTTTTGGAAAGTTGGCTTGTTGTTGTATTCTCAGTGACAAACAATTGATTTTGGTGTCCTAGGCTTTCTTCTCATTGTACACATTCTCCATGGCTTTCAGTGCTACTTAGTTGACTCCCCAGTATTTATCCCTTTCCCAGACCTCTCTCCTGACCTCCAGACCCAGACAGCTGTCCACTAGGCGTTTCCTACTTGACTCTCTGACCCATGGCACAACAAACCTCACTTGTCTAAAAAGAATTCCATTTATTTCCTAACCTAGTTAAAAGCAACACATTCATTTAGTTCCCCAAGACAGAAACCTATGGATCATCCTACTATTCTCTCATCTCTCTATCCACTGCATCTAACTACTCTCCAAGAAATATTGATTCTACCTCCTACAAATCTGTTTTGAATTTATCTCCTGCTCCCTAACCATACTGCCACTGCCTTAGGTTGGCCTTCATCTCTCCATGGATCAGTAAAAGCCACCTCACTGGTCTCTTCGCCTTCAGTTTTGACCCTTGACACTTGCTCCATCCTGCACACTACATCCAGAGCAATCCCGAAATGAAGACCGTATCCAGTTACTCACTTTAAATCCTTCCATGGATCCCCAAAGTCTACAGGATAAAGTCCAAACACCTGTGCATGGTATACAAGGCCCTTCGCTACCCAGGCCCTAGCTACTTCTCTGTACTCACCTCGCACAATGATTCTCCCATCTCACATTCTGGCTGAACTAAACTTCTGGTGCTCCCCTGAATACCTCTATACTGTTTACCCTCCTATGTTCTTGTATGGTGTTCCTTTCACTCTCTTTTCTTATTCTGGGGGGCAAAATTCTACTCTTATTTAAGACAATTTGATTTTTGGTCCCACTCTACAGTCCTTCCTAAGTCCCTCAGACAGACAGGTATTTCTTTCTCTACGCTAGCTTGTCATCCTGCACTTACCTTCATTAGAATAATTACCACTTCACATTGTATTTGACATTTTACCTGTTAAACAAGTTCCTTGAGGTCAGGGACTATTCACTGTTTGTCTCTGTATAGCCAGTGTGTGGCATACCATTTTGCCCATACAATTTGCTCATTTCCACCTCTTTTAATACCTCTGCTCCCTGTCTCAGCAGAAGGGGGAATTTATTGTTCCTCATTCAACATTTGTCTACAGTGCATTTTCCCCACTAAATTTTCCATAATTATGCTTACATCTCTCTAATGACTCTGTTTTATCATATCCTCAGTGCTTGCAGAAGAC
>NW_011482081.1:26464-28315 GCF_000754665.1 Bison bison bison | reverse complement strand
GTGCTTTAATGATTTAAGATTCTATTATTTCTTCTAGTTCAACCACTTGAAAACATTTCAGGATCATCTGCTGGAATCACTCAGCACAATGTTTTTTTTTAACTAATTTCTGTTAAGATACCTATTTTTATGCTTGGAGAAGCAGACATTGATTGTTGCTATTTCCAAACCAAATACCATTTCAGTGAGCAACAGGAGTAGAAAGGGGAGAACACCAAGTCACCTACAGTTTGAACTCTAAGACTTCTGAAAGTTATTGGAGCAAAGACTTGGTGGCAAGATGAAAAGCTGAAATTCTGCAAATTCAGCTCATCTCCTTTCTTTTTTCTTTCTGTTAATCCTAAAGAGCCATGCCACCCAGGTCCTCAAATGGTTTGAGAAGAGCCAGCAAGAAATCAATCTACCCATGGAGCTTCTGGGATGGACAGACCCATTGTCCGGCAACATTTCTGAAGAAGAAAACAGATGGCACACAGAATAGCCAGGAAGTGCTTTAATCCACTCCGCGCCCTAAAATTTAACAATAAGATGAAATAAGTAAACCTGGGAGGGCCATGCTACATTCATCTGTGCTCCCTATACTGCATGCTGTTTCACAAATACTCCTCTTTCTTACTGGGTTATTCCTCACTAGAATAAAAGTTCCTGGAGGTCATCAACAACTTATGTTTTCTTTTTTCGTAGCCCCCAAATGACCTACCACATGGAGTACATCATGTTTGCTCAAGAAATGTGGTTGCCTGACTGATGAGTAAGTATTTTACCATTTTTCTTCCTCTCAGTATTTTCAGGAATGCTTATTTATTCACAAAACCATGCAGACTTGGAAGCCAAGAGGAAATATTCATCTGTTGGTATACATTTTCCCTTGGCTATGCATTAAACAGAGATTTCCTCTGGAAATGTAAACAAAAGATGCCTGATGAGATGGGACAAAGAACTATATATAGAGATCAAGTGGCCAGAGAAGCAAGGTCAGAGCATGCCCTTCCTTAACCAGATTAAAGGAGTCTTGGGCCTGCCTCTCCCTCCTTCCCATGTTCTCAAGCCCCAACAGAAAATATTTTCCAAATGCCTATCCACGGAATTCTGAAAAGCTGGGCAGACTCTAAGAGTCTTGCATTACCAAAGAATTCAGCTAACAAATCTGTGGTGATCCTAATCTCTGTTTCTGTAATAATAGGAAGACTGCAGCTTTGTTTACTTTCTGAGGAGAATAGAGAATGGGGAGAAAGAACCAGGAGGCGGAGGCAGTATTTATGGCTCTTTTATGAAAAGTCAATCTGTGACAAAAATATTTGCAGACAATCAGGAAGGGGAACAGGTCTGGCAGGAAAATAGCCTATTCCAGTTTTCTCAGAAGTGCCTTAGCTGGGATCCTCCACTCCCGCCCGAAGTTAAATGCCTGCTTTACACTGTGAATACAGTCATTTCTGATTGACAAATTTGCATTAGATAAAATGAAAAAAAAAAAATCAAATAACCTCTCATTTTCTGGCTCCCATGACAGACAGTCTCCTTCTATTTATTTCATTTTATAGAGTATTTATAAGCATGTATGAAGTCTCAAATCCATTCTTTAACTGCCTTTCTAATCCTGGGGCTTGTCCTGAAGCCTTTTGGACGCACAGGCTCTGTGCTGAATGAACATAATAAGGACCCTGGATTCACCCTATTATTATGGGGAAGTTAGGGCACATCCCTAACCTTTCAGAAGGGGTGATGTCATAGAGCACAGCCATGGGTGTCCAGACCATCCTGTAGGGCCCCCACCAAAGACAGAATTCTAAACTGAAAAGATGGTGGACTTAACTCCCAAGATACACTCTCACTCTTGGCATTTAATGCACT
>NW_011482081.1:25311-26353 GCF_000754665.1 Bison bison bison | reverse complement strand
CTCTATGGTTTTTCCAGTGGTCATGTATGGATGTGAGAGTTGGACTGTGAAGAAGGCTGAGCGCCAAAGAATTGATGCTTTTGAACTGTGGTGTTGGAGAAGACTCTTGAGAGTCCCTTGGGCTGCAAGGAGATCCAACCAGTCCATTCTGAAGGAGATCAGCCCTAGGATTTCTTTGGAAGGAATGATGCTAAAGCTGAAACTCCAGTACTTTGGCCGCCTCATGCAAAGGGTTGACTCATTGGAAAAGACTGTGATGCTGGGAGGGATTGGGGGCAGGAGGAGAAGGGGACGACAGAGGATGAGATGGCTGGATGGCATCACTGACTCGATGGACGTGAGTCTGAGTGAACTCCGGGAGTTGGTGATGGACAGGGAGGCCTGGCGTGCTGCGATTCATGGGGTCACAAAGAGTTGGACACGACTGAGCAAGTGAACTGAACTGAAGCCCTCAGAAGATAAATACTGTGTCTCTTCCATTTTCCTTGCACCTGGTACAGTGCTATGCATAGTTAGTGTTAGTTGCTCAGTCATTTCTGACTCTTTGAAACCCCATGGACTGTAGCCTGCAAGGCTTCTCTGTCCATGGGACTCTCCAGGCAAGAATACTGGAGTGGGTGGCCATGCCCTCCTCTAGGGATCTTCCCAACCCAGGGATCGAACCTGCATTTCCTGCCATTTGCGGGCAGATTCTTCATCGTCTCAACCACCAGGGAAGCCCAGTGCTATGCATAAGTAAGTATCAATAAAAGGTGACCTTTTGTGTGTGAAAGCAGACAGTGGCCAAGGATTTTATAAGCATCCCTAAGGGAGCCTCTTAAACACCTCCTTTGCTGGTTGCCATGGGGCTGCTCTTCCCAGCTACTCTGCTTACATTTGGCACTAGCGTCATCTCCTGAAGGCTCAAGCAGGAATACTAGCTTCAGAAAGGCACTGTGAAAACATTGCCTATAACCTAGAGGGCCAGAATGAGTCCTTCTTCATTAATACAATGATGTATTGTTTTATGAGGCTAGCTCCTTAATGCTTGAAAACAGTAGGG
>NW_011482081.1:23171-25211 GCF_000754665.1 Bison bison bison | reverse complement strand
TACAGGTTTGATTGGTGCTATGGGCTGGGAAAGGTTAGAATACGGCTATGTTTGGGTGAGGCTGGCCAGAGCGATAAGCTTCGGGAGGTGGGGGGAGGGGTGTGTAATAAGATGTTAGAGCAGTGCTAAAGTGAATAAGCAATGAAAAGAAACTGCTTACTTTGCTAATTTGACTACAACTTGCTCTCTACTTAAATGACTTTTTGATGAGAATGAGGAAGCAATTATTATAATTTCTAACCATGTTTTATTCACTATGAACTGTAACCCCACCCTCAATCATGCAAATTCTAAACCAAAGGGATTCCTTTTCTTGTCTCCTGCTCACAATACTTCCTTGTCTCTTCACCAGTGTGGATTTCTTATACTGTAATCTAACAGCATAATCAGAAGCTTTGATAGAGTGGAACATAAAGGGATTCTGATTAGCTGAAAACCATTCTAAAATGCCTTCTGTTTTGCTTCTCCCCTCTTGGAAAGGATGAGACTGAAGAGAAAAAGAAAAGAATAAAGTAACTATTCACAGAATCATGCCTTTTGAACAGACAGTGAAGGTCATGTATTCAGTTCAATCCCTCATTTTATAGGTAAGGACACTGAAGTTGAAAGGCTAGATGACTTACTCAAGATCATACTACCAGTTAATGACAGAGTCACGTTTAGAACCCAATTTTCCAACTTACATTCCAGTATTTTTCTTTCCATTCCTTATACTTCTTCCTAAATTCCCCACCCCATTCCACAATTTTGCACCTGAGTTTAACTAGTATCCTATGTACCCTACATTCAGCACCACTCTCTTCCACGAATGGAGCACCCAGCAGTGATTAAATTGCTATGGTATGCTCATCCTACAAGAACAACCTACTTTAAGAAACCCAGTACTTTAAGATATCCAAACAATCAGGAGTGGTTACTCATATAAGATTCTTTGCCTTTCATAAGAAGGCAAAGAACTTGCCTTTCTGATTCTTTCATAAGAAGATTCTTCACATTCTTTTAAATAGGAATCCCCAGGGGGAATTAAGAGATGAAGTATTAATAAAGTTATTGTATTGCTTAAAATAAACTTGAACCATTACATTTTCTGTGATATAAGTAAGACTAGAACTAGAGTGCTGGTAGTGGTTTTAAGTAGCTAAGTTGTGCCCGCCTCTTCACGACCCATTGACTATAGCTCACCAGGCTCCTCTGTTCATGGGATTTCCCAGGCAAGAATACTGGAGTGGGTTGCCATTTCCTTCTCCAGGGGATCTTCCTGACCCAGGAATCGAACCCAGGTCTCCTGCATTGCAGACAGATTCTTTACCATCTGAGCTACAAGGAAAGCCCAACATTTTTACCCAACCACTGCCCACAAGGAGTCCTATAATATTTTACCCAACCCTGTCTACACTTTAAGCTCTACTGGTAGCTCATCAAGAAAATCAACACAAAACCAAATGCTATGGCTGAAGTTTCTGGCTCTTGAGAAAAAGAGAGAAAAAGCATCTTTCTTCTATCACGTCCACTTATGAAGAGGTCAACTCCTCTCATAAGCTTTGTTCTGAATTTATATTGTGTAATACATGAAAATTCACAGATAACTTTAACATAGATACCATTTGTTAATGACAAGAAGTGGAAAGGTGATGAGTGAGGACCAGGTAAGGTACATGAAAAAGAAGGGAGAAGAGGCTAAGAAGAAGAGAAGAAATTCTGATTATATTTTTTACAGAAATAATATTGCATTGAACAAACCTCACTCTACCCTCAAGGACCTCGGGTTCCCAACTTTTCTTATTCTCTAGCAATCTCTTTAAGGAGCTATGATGTCCAGTCTGATGAAGAAAGAAACACACTTCATGTTGGATTCTCATACCACCTGCTAGTGGAAGAGGAGACAGCATTGCCACTTGGGCTGATGTCTTCCCCTCCACTCACCACTACCACTTATTATTATCTTTTAAACAATAGCTATCTGCCACTTTTCTTAGAACATGCATCTTGAAGGAATTAGATTTCTTAGAATTCTCATTCTCAGCCTTTTGGCTAAAAGGC
>NW_011482081.1:22471-23071 GCF_000754665.1 Bison bison bison | reverse complement strand
TTCACTTTCCACTTTCATGCATTGGAGAAGGAAATGGCAACCCACTCCAGTGCTCTTGCCTGGAGAATCCCAGGGACGGGGAAGCCTGGTGGACTGCCATCTATGGGGTCGCACAGAGTCGGACACAATTGAAGTGACTTAGCAGCAGCAGCAGCAGAATCCTCATTAAGCCTTTCACTCCAAATGACTGAGCCATACTCTGGTAAAACAAATCCCCCCAAAAGGATCACTGGATCCTGGTTCTAAAGAACGACAAATGTTTCTGTTACGTACCTCAACCTGCTGGCAGATCTGTATTAGCTTGGCCATTTGATTTTCTAGTTCACTGTTGCGCTTAACCAGGTTGGTGAGGTTCATCTCCAGAGTTTGCTGCCATTGCCAAATACGAAGCCAGAGGGAAGCAGGGAAGACGGGGGAGAAAGAAGAAATGTTCGATGAGTTTGAGACCCAGTATCATGTGGCTATCAGTCAGTCAACAATTATTTCAAAGATTCATTGCATATGGGCCAAGCACTGTTCTAGGTGCTGATTAATAATGCTGTACCTTTGCTCCAGATTGCCATTTTTGGGGAAAAAATGACATCCATGATTTTGAGGAAG
>NW_011482081.1:20590-22089 GCF_000754665.1 Bison bison bison | reverse complement strand
GAGTTGACTAAGAAAACTATACCTTATTGAACAGTTACTACTTGCCAGACACTACTCGGGGCAATTTCATACATATCATTTAATAATTATGTCAACATTTGACAGATGAGAGAAATGAGCTGCAGAGTTGGGTTAAAGTGTTTTGCCCAGTCATAAAACTAGCATATGGCAAAGCTAAGACTGAAACTCAGGTCTCTAGTCGTCAGATACAGTTTTGCCTCAGTATTCCATGATATTTTTTTTTTGTCTTTGGTGATAACACTTTATATTTATCAGTAGGTTCTTTCAGAAAAAAAAGATGGTATTTCAAGTGTGAAATTCATCAGAATCTAGCTTTCTATCTCACAGCTTCCCTCTTTTGGCACTAAGCGAGCTTACAGAAATGCCAGACTTCGAACTGCAAAGCCTGGCTGTATCTAGACAGGACATCCATTGCTTACTATCATTTATTGGGACATAGATTCTTTGCAAATCTGTTTATTACAACAGGGTTACAGCACTACTAAGACCTCCTAGCACATTTTCAGTTGAGCATACTACTCTCTTCCATTCATCCTGTGGGAAAACAAAAACAGAATGTTATTCACTCTAGATTAATAATAGGATTTTTTTTAATTACTCCTCATTTTCAAGTCTTCAGCTCTGGCGGCTGCTTCTCTTCCAGTACCTGCCCCAATAACCATTCCTCTCTCACTCACCATCCCAACAAAGTCTGTTCCAAATGTAATATCCCAACTTCTGGCCCTTTATTCTGCTAGCATAGCATGCCTTCCCTTGGTCGTGCCCATTACTTCATTGCTGTCTTCATTGTTCCTACAGTTCATAGTTGTTCAAAGTTCATGTTTTGGGCAGGGGCAGGGAAGAGGGGGCAAGGAAGAGTGGGGAAAAGGTGAGAGGACTCATGTACTTGGCCCCTTTCTTTTCTGCTAGGTAGCTGTGGTTCCTTAGTATCCTTGACACTGTCCCACGAATCTATCCCAGGAGAGTATTCCCATGGATATATGTATTGCTAGGACAGGTAATCTGATCTCACTTGTCCTCAATCTGGATTACGAAAATTAGCTTAATCCCTGCTTCTTGCCAGATCTCTCTTGGGTTCTCTGGCTTTATTCCCATGGGAGTGAGTTTTCACCATTTGTTCCATTTTTTTTTTTTGGCTTGGGCACTGTGTCTCTCCTGGCCTTCCTTAACTCCACCACCATCTCAATCTGTGGTCTTCCCCTTAGCAAGGAAAAAGGAAGAGAGAGAAAGGAAAACACGAAGGCCCACAATTGTTGATTTGGATGTAAGTTCTAAGCAAAGAAGATGTCAGGACAAAGGAAAGAGATGGTAGTTCAGAGACTTAATACAAAAGGTATTTCGTTTGTATTTAATACAGAAGGTATTGCGCACCCACTCTATTCAAGGTGCTTTGACTTCAGAGATAAAGAGGAGATGAAATTAAGATGGGTCTTAGAGAAGGAGAAATATTGTATGATATCCTTACACATGAAATCAAA
>NW_011482081.1:20338-20490 GCF_000754665.1 Bison bison bison | reverse complement strand
GGCAATGTTTTCTATGTAAAAAGCATTCTTATGGCCCATATTGGGGGCCTGTTTATTTCCTCTGTCAGCATTGAAGTCTAGGCCCCTAACATCAGAACATAGATCCCCCATAACTGTCCACCCTGAGACTCTTACCCAGACCTGTGGACTCA
>NW_011482081.1:19970-20238 GCF_000754665.1 Bison bison bison | reverse complement strand
AAAAAAAAAAAAATACAAATGAACTCATTTACAAAACAGAGACTCACAGACTTAGAGAATGAAATTATGCTTCCCAAGGGGAAAGGGTAGAGGGAAGGGATACTTAGGGAGTTTGGGATGCACAGGTACACACTTCTATATATTAAATGGATAACCAACAAGGTCCTACTGTATATCACAGGGAACTCTGCTCAATGTCATGTGGCAGCCTGGATGGAAGGGGAATTTGGGGGAGAATGGATACATGTATATGTATGGCTGAGTCACT
>NW_011482081.1:19189-19870 GCF_000754665.1 Bison bison bison | reverse complement strand
TGGATTTACTTATTCATGGTACTTATCATAATTTATACTTAGATAGCTGTTGGTGCTTGTTTATTGTCCATCTTCTGCTCTAAAGTATAATTTCATCTCCCTGAAGGGGAGTTATGTCTGATTTGGTCTTAGTTGCAACCCTTCTGCCTGAGGAGCATATTATAGTTCACATATACTGAATAGAGGAATTGAAACAGTGAATCAATGGACATTCATGACAACTAAGTTTTAAATATGGGCCCTAGAACTTACTTTGAAGTAGTTAATATTTTTAAAAGCCTTATAATGGATATTACTAAGTTAAATTTTGGGGGGTTGATTTTTTTATATATTTATTTTTATTTGTTTATTTGGCTGCACCGGGTCTTGCTGCAGCACATGAACTCTTCGCTGCAGGCATGTGGGATCTTAGTTCCCCAACCAGGGATCGAACTCTAGCCTCCTGCATTGGGCTCATGGAGTCTCAGCCACTGGACCACCAGGGAAGCCCCTGATATTTCTTTAATTGGAGGATAATTGCTTTATAATATGTGCTGGTACTAAATTAAAACTGATATGTATTTTAATAGTACTATGAAGGCCATTATATTAGCTATCATAGGATATTCATTAGTGTACATGTTGATTTATTTGGGTGTCATGTAAATATATAGAGGATATATAATATGTGAATAGAAAAAA
>NW_011482081.1:17694-19089 GCF_000754665.1 Bison bison bison | reverse complement strand
CTTGAAGGATAAGCAGGACTTTAATAGAGATGAAGGAGGGCAGGGCATTCCAGGCACAAGGAACAGCATGAGCAAAATAAAAGGGAATAAAGTATAGGACATATCCAGGGAACAGAGTTGAGTTTGGCTAGAACAGAGGGTACAAAAAAATAGTGGGGCACAAGGCTGGAAATGGAGATTGAGGCCGTTATGAAGGTCTTAAATGTCTAGGTGAAGAGTCTGTACTTGTTTTTCAAAGCAGTAGGGGTTTATCAAAGGCTTTTGAGCAAGATAATGACATAATCAGGGCTGCATTTATGAGATCAACCTATGTGAGGCAGACTAAAACACAAAGACCTGGGAGCAGGGGCACTGGTCAGGAGGAGACTTGCAATATGCAAAGCAGTTGGTAATCAGATATGGGCCAAGCTAAGAGGATAATCAAGAGAAACGTGTTTCAAGAAAGGATTTGTCACTCTTAAATATGCAGAGAGGGCAAGAAATTTGAGGCCTGATAAAAGGCAGCTGGATTTGGTAATTAGAGGTCACTGGTGGCCTTTGAAAAAGGAGTTTCAGCAGAGTTTTGGAAGCAAGTGCCAAACTGTGCAGGGTTAGTATGTCAATAGTGATGACGTAGAGGCTACAAGTCTGGACTCCTCTTCAAAAATTGAGCCATAAGGTGAATATGATGGAACTGTAGTTTGATGAAAAGGTCCAGTTCAAGTTAGAGAGTAGGCATGGGTAACGGATACAATCAGTTTGTGATTTCCTCAGGCACAGTGGTCCAGATTCCTAGATCAGTGGACATTCCATGTATCACAAATGACTCTATCGACATATTAGGTAAATATAGTGTAGATTGATGAACTCAGAGCAGATATAATGTTAGAAATCTGTATTTCAACTGTACTGTGTTTTCTTTCAAACATGGGATTCCAAAGGGAGAATGTTTCCTAACAAACGCATGCAACCTGTTGCAACACTTGTCATGAAACTGATATCTTATAAATAATTCATAGTGTAGAGCAGTACTAATCCCTGCCGTGTGTTCCTCATTTATGGCTCACAACTGAGACTCACAGCTTCTGTAAAGCCACTGAAAACAAAAATTAGGGCTGAACATACAGTGTGGGGTCTGATTAGACTATAGACCTTGGGTTACCATCACAACATTATAGCAAATGGTTATTTCGCTCTGCCCACCCCCTAGCAATTTGCTGAATGCCAGCACATTTTATCAACCCAGAACTAGAACTGACAAGATGACTCTAATTTCAACCTTACTTCATTAATATGAAAGTGCTTGGAAAAATAAATCTTTGGCTAATGAAAACACCATCTGTTGATGGCTTTTTGCCACTGTTTTCTTACATTACGAGACATAATTCGAGGGAAATACCGAACATTTACTTACTC
>NW_011482081.1:17257-17594 GCF_000754665.1 Bison bison bison | reverse complement strand
TAGTTTACTTACTCACTTCCTATTCATTTACTGGGAATTAAAGCCTCCTCTCAAACTGGAATTGATTCTCAATAACGAACATATGCAAAGGGAAGCAGAGAACTGAAGCAATTATGCAGTCCATTTCCTCACCCTTCCTTATCATGCCTAGCCCTAACGAATCATTTGCAACTAGAAATTCTGTGTCACTCTAGTTTTGAATGATTTCATTGATTTGGCCAAGTAATTATCATGGCTATATGCTGCTGCTGCTGCTGCTAAGTCGCTTCAGTCGTGTCCGACTCTGTGCGACCCCATAGACGGCAGCCTACCAGGCTCCCCCGTCCCTGGGATTCCT
>NW_011482081.1:15981-17157 GCF_000754665.1 Bison bison bison | reverse complement strand
GGACGTGCGTGTGTGTGCGCACATGTGGGTGTGTGCAAAAATCTTATGTAAAACATGTCTCTTTGTTGTTGTGTTGCTCTTGTTCTTTTCTCATGCGGTCCACTTAGTGACTGGGCCAGGATCCCTCTGCCTAACCCTGGTTAGTGCAGTTTTCTCTGAACACTTGATCTATGATAATGAGCGGGCCCAAGTGGCAGGGGAGATTGGAATGGAGATATCTGCTGGAGGAAACAGGACAGGAGGTTGGCAGGGAGAGCAGGATGAAGCTCCCATTTCCTGCTGCAGGAGGTTACCTCTGGCCCCTTCTGTGCTTCCCTGAGGCTTAGAGAAGCCATTTAGCTATGAAACTGTGACACAACCTGCCCCCTCCACACTTCCAGGTGACTACATTGTTAGAGCTCTCTCAAAACTGTACATGTGTCTAAATGGCACAAAGTGAGGGGAAGACTTGGCTGATTTGCATAACTGAGATTTTAAAAGGCCCAAGTTAGCTTAATTGGCAGTCTACACTGATTACATTTTTACCCAAGTTCCACCTCATTTGTGTCACACAGACTTGGCCTGTTTGTGTTTTGTTATACCCTTCCCAAAGAGGAAAATGCTTTGCTATTTCTGAGAAAGCCAGGCACAGGCTATTCTTCTTCCAGACAGCTTCCCATAAAAAGAAATGGCTTCACTAACCCTCTCAAATAATTGCTGGGGTTTTTTTTTTTTCACTTCTTTAGACACAGGTTATTTCAGATAACTTTATCATTGCTTCACTCAAGAAATCTAACCACACATTCAAACGCCAGCTCTTCATTAAAACCAGAGAGTCCCCTTATGGCACACACTTGACTGTGATCTTCATCTGTCATGCTCCAGGAAGGCACATGTAGTCACACATATATGAGCATACCTATATACACTTACCTGACACAGCAAGTCTTGAAGCCTAGAAATGGGCAAAGCCTTTCTCTTTTGTTCTATTGAAACATGTTTTATTGCCACTGAGGTACAAGGCAAACATTATCTAAACCTAGACAAGATCCCCACTGTTTTGACGTGGGAACTGAACCTTGGAGGTTGCAGGGAGAAGTGAATGGAAGAAAGGCCAACCCACCCCAAACCTCAGCCTTCCCAATTGACAGCAGACAACTTCATCTTTAAAAATACTTGGAGCCAGTGACCCCATTG
>NW_011482081.1:14843-15818 GCF_000754665.1 Bison bison bison | reverse complement strand
ACCAGCCCCTTTCTAATTTCTCTATTTCTATGTCCAATACCACCATTCTTCAAGACATTTCCTCCTCAAAAATCACTTTTTAATTCTTTCTCTTCATCATCTATAAGTACTGTAATCGTTCTCCAAGTCCTGTCAATTCTTTCTTCAGTTTCTCTCCAATTGGCCCTCTTCTCCAACAAAATCATTTGATTCCTGCTTTTAGCTTAGTGACTTCCTTTCACCGACCTTTCCTCTGTGCTTCAGAGTACCCTGTGCAAACCTCTGTCATGGCACTTATCATACTGAATTCAGAGATGTCCTTATCTATCTCCCTTATTGAGCTCAAAGTTCCTCAGGGCAGGTACTGTGCCTTATTTCCCATGTCTCCAGATCCTACTACAATGACCTAAAGACCCAGGGATCAAACCCGGGTTTCTTGCTCAGACATATTCTTTACTGTCTGAGTCACCAGGGAAGCCCCATCTCACTTATTAAGTGAAGTGAAGTCTCTCAGTCGTGTCCAAGACTCTTTCCAACCCCATGGACTGGTTTCCCTGGTGGCTCAGATCATAAAGCATCTGCCTACAATTCGGGAGACCCAGGTTCAATCTTTGGGTTGGGAAGATCCCCTGGAAAAGGGAATGGCAACCCACTCCAGTGTTCTTGCCTGGAGAATTCCATGGACAGGGGAGCCTGGTGGGCTCCAGTCCACGGGGTCGCAAAGAGTCAGACAAGACTGAGAGACTAACACTTTCATTTTAAATAAACAAAATGCATGCTCATTAATTGCTTTTTAAATGAATGAATGAGCCCCAGAGCTAAATCCCTGGGGCTACAGTTTAAGTTCTTGTCTGATCCATCTTCAGGGGAGATAAAGAACAAGACATTACCTCATATATCAACGCTTCATGAACTTGAATGTCATTATTACATTTTCCCCTTTAAACCTCACTTCTTTGGGTTTAATAATTCTTGTTTCTTTAATCTTTCCTTGTT
>NW_011482081.1:13379-14743 GCF_000754665.1 Bison bison bison | reverse complement strand
ACTGATGTTCCCAGCTCTTCCAAAAGCCAGTAGCCAAAATCTTAGCACAATTTTGGGGTCACATTCTGCCTTTTTTTAACTGCTTGTCTTAAAATACTTACTTTGCTTTTGCTTCAGTCTGTCACTTTATGTATCAATTACATATGGCCTTTCAACAGCAGAACACACCATCTGGTCCACAAACTGAAGCCCACACCCTTATGCCTGAATTTATTTCTTCCCCAAACATTTATTTGCTGTTGTATAGACACAGGCTTTGTCCCAGAATGAGAGGCAGGTGACATACCGGGGGTATGAGATCTGCCCTCCCTGAGGGTTTCTTGGGGAGCCAGCAGACTGGTCTTCAAGCCAGGTGAAATAGGTGGCCAGCCCTCCTCTTCTCAGAAGGTCCTGAAACCATCCAGCAGAGATGCACCCTCTCCCAGTCTCCTTAGCAGAAATTCTACACTAACGACCTACAAGCTACACAGTCTTTTCTTTTTCCTCTCTTCAGGGGTGTATCCTGGTTAAGTCTCTAGCTTAAATGTGTAAATTATGATTTGGACCTTCTAAAAGAAAACCTGTACTAAAAACCTAAATCTAGTGTTTACTTTGATAATACTAACCAAAGGAACTCTACTTTCCCGGAGGCCTCACTACTCTCTTCCACTTGCATGATTCTTTTTTGCTCCTGCCTCTTCATACACATCCTCCCCTTTCTCCTTCATTTGTTGCCCCTCCTCTGTTGTCTTCCTTCTAGACCAGGAGGGTGATTCAGGGCTTGCTCCGCAGCTCTCATTCAGCCCACTACTGCATGCTTCTCCCTCCACGCTAAAGACCCTCAAACCTATGTCTCTGGCCCTGATCTTTCAGCCACCGCAAAGGCACAAATGTCAACTCCTTCTAGAACATTTGCCCTTTCAGTTCTGAGAGTGCTCCATGCTCAACCTCCACCAGATATTTGAACAAACTATTTTCTCTGGACTACAACACTCCTTGCCCCTAACCCAACCTTGTCCCTCAACTGGGGGTCCAAAATGCCACCCAAAGTCTCTTTTGTTGCCCCTCCTATGTAGTCTCACACCCTCCCCCCACCGCCCCTCAGAGCCTCCACTATCACTCACCACAGTCTTGTCACTGTGTTCTCACTTGTCTGCCTCCCCACACTAAGCTGAGCACTCCACCAGGGTTGGGGCTGTGTTGTGTTTATCACCAGAACCCCAACACCTCTTCTAGTGCTTGGCACCTAATAGATGTTTGGTAAATGTTTGATGCGTGAGTGAATATTAAGTGATCCACGATCAATCACACAAACTCAAATCTGAAGTCAAGTCAACCCCCAAAACCACCAGCCCCTTTCTAATTTCTCTATTTCTATGTCCAAT
>NW_011482081.1:11182-13279 GCF_000754665.1 Bison bison bison | reverse complement strand
CTACTGAGCGACTTTCACTCACTCACTCAAGAGCACAGATAGTTGGAATACCCACTTGCTAAACTTACTCTCAAATCTGAGAAACAACAGAAAACATCATCCAACACAGGGGCCTGTTACTACTACTAATAGAGTCAGGGAATCAATATAATTATTGGAGGCAGATAAAGGTGATTCAAATGAGTCTTAGCACACAGTTCAAGTAGAAATGGAAAAAAATGCATTTTTTACCCTCCCACACACATACAGAACATGTACAGATTTATACATATTCTAAGTAGTCAGGGGCAAGTCTTAGACAATTAACAGACTACAGATCTACAAGCAAGAATGATTTTAAGTTTGTGAGATGAAGGCTGGTTTAGCTGGAAAACCCCATGACAAATATTACAGCTCAGACAGTAAAGAATCTGCCTGCAATATGGGAGACCTGGGTTGGGAAGTTTCCCTGAAAAAGAAATGGCAACCCACTTCAGTATTCTGGCCTGGGAAATCCCATGGACAGAGGAGCCTGGTGCAGTATAGTCCATAGAGTCACAAAAAGTTGGACATGATTGAGTGACTAATACTTTCATACACACACGTCTACCACCGTACCTTAGAGGGTGCAAATCTAGACACAAATGTTCTGCTCTTATAATATCAATATTTAGCTAGTGTGATTCAGTACCTAAGTGGGTGAAAGTGAGAAACAATTCTTTCTGTTCCTTCGGCTATGGTAACCCACCCTGTCCTCTTAAAGATTTGTCTCATCATGAAGCTCATTTATTGGCGATCCCTTGTCTCAGGATGGGGTCTACTGAAGCCCTAATTCTCCTTAGGGTGACCACAGAAAACCTGCCCTACACTCATGACCCCTTCATACCCCAGTTATCCACAGATTAGCCCACAGAAGATGAACACAGGCACTCTCTCCTCTTCACACAGAATGACACACATTTATAGATACACAGACACACACACAGATTAAATTCTCAGCCACCCACCCACGCAGAGATACACATACTTGTGTATAGTGACATATACAGATGTATGCAAATATGCCCTCTCTCAACCCAGTCTCTCATAAAGATATTTCTCCTTATTTCTCTGATATTCATACTGGTTCAGAAACAAACATCCATTGGTAGATAAGCTGTGAGGGTATCTGTTTTGGCAGACAGAAGTGGGTGTCAAGTGGGTGAGTAGACAACCGACTGGGAGAAGGTGGTGGCTGAGTGAGAATGGGTGGGTAGATGACAGAGTGACTGAGTAGGAAGAAGGACAAGTAACCCACTATGATAAGATTCTAGAATATCATATTTTCCAACCTTTTAACTCTCACTGTGGTTTTCTTTTGAACATTCTCCAAGTCTCATATCTCCCTTCTCTTTGTCTGGCAATCTTTAGCTCTCTCTGTCTCAGTCTTTGTTTGTATGCGTGTGTGTGTTGAAGGGGGAGTGCGGGGGATGAACTTTTACTTTCTATAGCAAAAATCTTACTCTAGTGCCAGGTAATATTTTATAACAACAAGATCCCTGATAGGTAAATGTAACTGCATTTAAGAATTATTTGTAGTAATGAATTTGTGGAAATGTAATAAGAAAAAGAAAATGTACTTGTTTATTCCCTTCAGGAAATTCCTCTATTCCCCCTGGTTTTCATCAGCTATATTTTTGGCAGGCTGTGGGCATGGAAATGTGAAGACATCACTCTCAAAGAGAATTATAATAATCACATCTGATTTATACAGATGTCACCTTAGGGTTAGGCAGTTAGAAAATCCAGCAGTCAAAATGGATAGGTACCTGAAATTGAGGACATGTCACACTTTTGCTAACACTCTGGTTTTTATCATTATCAGTAGTTCACAGGAGATTTTTTTCCCCTAGACTTATTAACTGTTAAAGATGGCAAGACAGCTTTATATCTTATGAGTATGGAAACAAGCTATAGATTCTGGTATACTTCCTGCAAATCCATTACAAAGATTTAATTCATTTGGATTTCTTGAGCCTATACTATGGGTGCTAGACACAAAGGAAGGCTTTGGAGAAATGAAAGACACTGTGCATGTGTGCTCAGTCACTTTAGTCATGTCCACCTCCTATGGACTGT
>NW_011482081.1:9501-11031 GCF_000754665.1 Bison bison bison | reverse complement strand
CCCTCCTCGGGTATGACTCCTGTGCTCCTCTGAGGGCCAGGGGAGTCCACTCAAGGCCATCTACCCTGTAGCTTCTGACAGCTACCTTTCTCCTTTCTCCTTCAGGAAGAATCAAGCAGATTAAGGGGATAATCCTAAATGCTTTTCTAAATTAAAATTAACTCAAAGAAGTGAGGATATGTGACCCTAAACGTCAGACTTCCTCTTTGCTTAATGTGGAGAATTAATATCCTTTTATTCTTGGCACCAAACCCAAGTGACCCCTACCCCACCCATCCCCCTCTCACACAAGCAGGACTTCTCTCTCCCTCCTCAAAGTCCAAGTTGTTCCAGACAACATAACAAACCACACAGTTGGGAATGATTCATATGTTTCCACTCTCTGTCCAAAAATGAGCAAAATAGTTTCCACTTAATTTATAATCTGAATTTTCTGCACATTTCCTAAAAATTTAAAGGGGAACAATTCAAAATGTGGTCTTTCCTAACTCCCCAAATTACTGATTAGTTACAGAGTAAAGTATCTTTTGGTAAAATACTTTTATTTTACACCTATCCCTTGGAGACAAGGACTATAGCTGCATGATGCCAAATATCTAATCAATCATCCAATGTTTTCATGTTTTCGGATGTTTTCAAAAAGCTGGTGTTCTGTAGATACAGGCTTGGTCTATCCAGTCTTTTGTTATCTCAATGGTACATATGGATACAGATTTTTCTGTTTGGAATATTTCTCAAGGCCAATGCCTTATTATAGTTCCAACACCTGCAAATATTTGGCAGAGATTGTTCTCTCCTCTCCATATCCCCTGGTCTTCCTGCAACCCCGCTTCCATCTCTTGCTATTAAAAAGCTATAAGTTTATACAATATGCTTTTTCCTTGATGCTATTAACTGTTTATCTGTGACCCATGAAATGTGCAGTTGCTGGAGCATAAATTTAAGTTTCAAATCACATTTCATAGGAAAAATTTAGGTCCAAAACAAGGTGACAGCAGGCTACAATAGAAAGGATATTTAACTCAACTTAGCTCTAGAAGCTGAGTTCCAGTTCCAGTTCTGTGACTTTGACCAAATGGCTTAACCGCACAAAGCCTCCATTTATACCAATTTAAAACACAGGGCTTCAACTGGACCAAGTCCAAGGCCAACCATCTTAGGATTCTAAGAATTGAAGCCAATGAGATTATTGCCCTCTGCAGTCTTGATATGAATGAGAATATCAACTTGAGTGAAATCAACAGATAAACATTAAACTTTGTACAAATGTATAAATATTAAATGTAAATAAAATCAAAAGGCACAAACTGGACTTCCTTGGTGGCTCAGTGGTAAAGAATCTGCCTGCCAATGCAGGGGAAAAGGTTCGATCCCTGATCCAGGAAGAATGCACGTGCCACAGAGCAACTAAACCCATGTACCACTACTGAGCCTGTGCTCTAGATCCAGGGAGCTGCAATTCCGAACCCATATGCCACAGTTACTGGAGCCCACTTGCCCTAGAGTCCATCCTATGCAACAACAGAAGCC
>NW_011482081.1:8601-9401 GCF_000754665.1 Bison bison bison | reverse complement strand
ACAGTAGGTAGGACTCCTAAGCAGGCCAAAAGAACAGTATGAGTGAGTGTTAAGAGTCAGAAAAGAGAGCGGCATGTTTAGCTGACAGTCAGGAGGCTTTACTGGATGGTGAAGGTAACATGCTTGAGAGTGGCAGGAGGAAAAGATAGGTGAGGAAGCATGAGAACCAAGTTGTACAGGACTTGGAATATCCAGTTGAGATCTGTCCCCAGCAGAGAGTCACCCAAATTTGACCTCTTTTATAAAGCCAACATTTATTAATGCAATAATATCAATTTTTCTAAGGGGCAGAACTCATGTGACAATGAAAACTCTAGAATATGAAGCATTTTTATAGAAATGCAACATATATCATCAGCTTATATATATACGGAATAGTAGATGAAAAGAGAATAGAGAAAATAGTTACTCTGATAGGCCTTAAACTGTAATGACTGTCATGAACACAATTACTCTGTCAAATCAAAGAATTAATTAAACCACTGGTAGCCTTCTGAAGGATATTTAGATAGACTGGACAATTAGATAAAGATAATAAACAATACTAAGTATCCCAAATCCTCTAACCCATTTTGAGTACATGTTAAGAAGACAGGCTAGCCTCTGGTTCTTCTGACCTTTCATCTAAAATGTCATGATCTGTTTATTCTTTATTGAACAAATAAATATTTAAGACCACTAATCCTAATCAGGGAGGTTAGTGCAAAAAGAGTAGTTAGAAATGCCACCAATGAATCTCCAGAAGAAAAGTACAAATAAACACTGCGTCAGTCACTGACCAGTAAGTAAAACCTTTTCCC
>NW_011482081.1:6365-8501 GCF_000754665.1 Bison bison bison | reverse complement strand
CCTCCACCTGCTGCAACTAGAGAAAAGCTTACACAGCAAGGAAAACCTGGCACAGCCAAAAAAAATTTCTTTAAAAAAAAGCTAATTTCAACAAATTCCAAAAATTTAAAAAAAATTAAAAAGGGGCAAACCATGGTCAGTGTGACTCTCAATATTGTTTTCAATAAATTACAGAATGGAAAGTATATCCTATTCTGAGTATTACTACCCTCACCAACATCATAATTTTTACATAAGCTACAATGACTTTTCCATAGCATGGCAAGAGGGAAATCTCCACTCCCTTATCGCCCTTCTTCCATGCTATCTGGGTGTTCCTTCTAGCTTCGCTTATATATCCAGGTTCTATTTTGGGATAGAAATCTTATTATTTGTTTAAACATTTTATTTTTCCGGAATTTTTGTTAAGTAGTTTCTTAAGAGAAATTGAGCCCCATAGCAGACAGGCAATGGTAATAAAATAATTTGCTGGATCTGACATTTGTTAACATCAATGTGAGGTAGTAGTGCTCTAAAATAGACAGGCACTTAGACTTGCACAAAAATATTATATGGCACAACAACTTCAGAAAACTCTGTCCACTGAACAGGAACTTCCCAGGAAGGGACTGCAGACAAGCACTTTGGTCTGTACCCCACAAAAATGAACACTGGCACAAAATGTGATCCTGGATTAAATATTTTTTGCCTTCAGTTTAAATGTTTACTTCAGTATTTGATGATCCCTCCTGACTTCATAGTACACTGAAGTCCCGTTTTTGTCTATTTGCTTTGTTTTTTAAGGCAGATTTAGAATTAGCTGCCTTGTTAAGGGCTTGGTAGCAATTTGTAGTGGTCAATGCCAAAGCTTTATTTCTCTAGTGTATAACACATACAGTACTGTTCTCCATGAAAACCTCTCACCTACGTAGATACACTCAGACACCTCCACCCACATCTACACAGAGACACACCCAACCTTCCATTGCTATATGCACAATTATGCAAATCAGCACATATGCTAATTGTAATACACCTACACAGGTGCTCACATACTTAAAAGAAGACGTGGAAAGATCACGGCAGAGATATACAGGGTATAATATGTCATCGTCAGAGGAGAGAGGGTGCTGTTTCCCTGGGCAGACTATTAGTGTGGGCCATGGGCTAAATGCCCCAGAACTGGCCAGAGGTGAATGAATGCAAGCAGGTTTGTGCAAAAGATGAAACAGGCTACAGTGAGAGCTTGCAGGTTATAAGGCTATTTCTTATGAGAAGAACTTGGAGTTAATTCATTTTTGTCATATAGGAAAAGTGACCGATTTTATTAGGGAGCTTGCTGACTGTATATAAAGACTATGTGTAAAGAGATAAAGTTGTATAAGGTGTGTCCTCCAGATCCCTTACCTTGAGCTTCTCAAACCGATCATTCAGGGATGCGACCTGATGGTCTCGGTGACGCCCCACCAGTTTGCATAAGGCACAGATCAATTGGTCATCAGAAACACAGTACATATTCACTTTCTCATTTTCATGGTCCAGGCAGGTGATCCCTCGAAGATGCGTGTCCGGCACTGGTTCCACCAGGCGGTGGCTGGTGAAAGGTTTCTTGTTGGGGTGTGTAGCCCGCAGGCAACGGTCACAGTAAGAGACCTCACAAGTGATGCACGTTTTCACTGCATCCCTTGGCGGGTCCTGCTCACAGAATTGGCACGCAATTCGCTCACTAGACATGGCGCTGCTGGGCCTGTAAGTCCTCTCTCGGCGGCTCTCACTTGGGGAGTTAGGTCCACTGACGGAAGCCTTCTGGAAGCGGTCAATAATGTTCTGCAGAGTCACATTTCTCTTGAGGCCATCCAGGCCCCGGTGGTTCAGTGAGATAACATACCTGCACGTAGGACACTGGAAAGCAGTAATGGGTTCAATGGATTCACCGGAGCTGCAGCTCGAGACCAAGATGCGATGGGCACAGCTGAAGCAGAGGCTGTGAGCACAAGGGAGCAGAAGGGGGTCTTCAAACAACTCTAGGCAGATTGGACAGGTCAATTCAGACTCCAGTGTTTCCATCTTTAGTGAAAATAATCCTGCTGAGGCATTAAGAACCGCAGAGGCTGGGCTTTCACCTGCAAGGAACACAAAGAAGAAATAGTTAAGCAT